>NC_083565.1:20637671-20939220 GCF_019925205.1 Metopolophium dirhodum | reverse complement strand
GTTTAAGCACACTTAACCATACAGTAGTACATTTACATGTTGTTCGATCTATGTGCAACACTTGGGCTCTAATGTAAAAATATTTTAGTTGTATTTTTTTTTTTTTTTAATTCAGTTTCAACTTGTTCAACATGTTAGTACCTATTTTGCCTATTTATTCGTTGACAATAATTTGTCGTGTTAAATTGCAGTGTAACTCACATTATTGAAGTCATTACCTACCTATAGAGTGTGTACCTATATTTATAACGACGTTTAAAATCTACAGGTCATTTTTATCACAGTTTATGGAAAGCGATTTGGGTGTGATCTCCGTTGTCTACTTATCAATGTTTTTGGACAATGTACTTTTGACTGTTGTTGGTGAGATAATATAAATAATATTATTTTCTTCTGTAGTTAGCAATAAACACTATAGTACATATAAATACATATTCGTGCCAAAGTATAACATACGCGTGCGTTTTGAATGTCTGCGGCGTAAAAGAAAATATTGTGTTTTTGACCAACACAACTACATAATATTTATTCAATGAAAAATATTCATAATAAAAAAAAATACACATTAAAAATAAATCATATAATAATTTATGTTGTATGTATAGGTAGTTAATTTTAATTTTTAACTTTTTTAGCATTAAATTTCAAAGTAATTATTCAAAATGCATAATAAAATAGCGTACAAATCAATGAATAAATGTTATGGTACTATTCAAAATTTGAACTGTTTAACATCAGTTTCGTTGCAACGCAGTTTGAACTCAACTAAATCACTTATCATAATATAATTTTTAAATATGTTTTGTATTATATTATATTTTACATTTAATTTACAACACAGCAACAAACCTATTACATATTATATAACGTATTTAAATCTTCAAACAAGTTTTAAGCATATTTTTTTATTTTTTTTTTTTTTGAAAAAACAATTCTTTAAAATAATGTATTTGAGAAAAATAACTTTTTATATTATGTTATTTCAGTTTTTACCGAATCAATGATTGTAATAAATTTATAAAAAAAACTTACCGTTTTATAAATTTGTTGGAAAATAGTTTACAAACATTCAGAATTGAATTTTTTTTACCTATAACTCCACAGTATGAATTCCGTTTATACCCATACAATTATTTTTCGTATAATATATAAGGAAAAAAATGTCTAAGTTTTAATTACAACTTTAATCCATATACATATTGAATCCAAGTAAAATCTATTACAGTGCCAATCATTCCTGAACATTTATACATACAATGGATCACCAATACAACGCATTTTGTAACTAATGTTACTAGAAGAGATCAACCGCTTATTCCTAGGTAATATGGTTTACGTTTTATTTGATATTTATTTTACACCATTTGAAATATATTTAGTTCATTGATCAAAATGAAATTGCAAACACTGGAAAATGAAAACGAGACAATAGGCGTCTTGTTATCTTCAAAAGCTATAGTCCAGTTGTTTATGAATCCTTTGGTGGGAATTTTAACATCATACGTCGGGTACAACTTACCAATATTTCTTGGATCAATTCTTTTGATTGTAATATCAGTTTGTAAGTAATATACATTAAATTAATCTAATTTATAATATGTGTAACATATAGACTTCGTAATATACAATCAACATAATATCTGGAAGGTAATTAATACAAAACAAAATATGCGTTTATAGCTGATCACATCAACAATAAAGATGTCACAACAATAACACAATATTTGAATAACAATAGTTATATATTGTTATAATAATACCTAAGTCTTATAAAAATATATTTCGTTAATTTATAAATTTAAAAATCTTCAGACCTAATAAAACATTTTTTTATAGTTAAAAATATTGATAAATGATAATAACAATAATACAATTATTGTTTGATCCATAACAATAAATTAATAGTTTACTTCATAATTCAATTACATTTTAAATATACTTAATAAAATTAAGTAACTAAGTATTCAATTCGAGATTCAATTTTATTTTTACACACCAAAATACATTATAATAGTATAGTATAATAGGTATCATATTATAATAATATAATATAAATTTAAATATAAACAACATAATACAAACATAAAAAATTATAAAATATATAATGTTTTTTGAAGAAAACTAAAATTTTTAATACCTACCAATATAATATGATATGTATAAACTACCGAAAAATGTATTGCATACATTTTTATAATAATGATTTATAGTTATTTGTTCAAATATATTAACTGCTTAGTTGTATATACCTATTTATTTTTTTTAAAATGCAGTGTTTGGGTATGGAGAGACTTTCGTTTCATTACTAGTTGCTAGAAGTCTTCAAGGCACTGCTTCAGCATTGATCAGTGTTTCTGGTATACCTTGCTACTAAGTAAACATAAATATATTGGATACCTATATATGTAACAAATCTTATTCCAGGTATGTGTTTAATTGCTGATCAAAATCATATGTCAGATTTAAGACGCAGTAAAGTAATGGGTCTAGTCATGGGAAGTATTGCCTTAGGCGTTTTGGTCGGTTATCCATTTGGCGGCATACTTTATTATTTTGTTGACAAGTCGACACCATTTAATGTAATAATATGTGCCATAACATTCAATTTAGGTGAGTAAGTGAGTTATATACAAAAGTGTAGAAATATTATTTATTAATAATAAAAACCCGTTAAGATACCTAGGGGTAACTAGTAATAGCTGAAGTTATTAGATAATTTTAATATTTCGTAAAACGATTTTCAGTAAGAAAAAATGCCTAAGTGTGAGTCGTACCGTATGTAAAATTCAGTTCATTAAAATTTTGAAAAATCAAACAGTGACAAAAATCCAGAGAAAAATCATTATTTTCGTTGGAATATCCAATTTCGTCATAATTTGAAATTGGTCGTTCATAAAAATTTATGTTACTTCACGGGACAAGCAAACATTTTTTTTAATAATTTAATTGTTTTTAAAACCCAATTGAATATAAAAAATTATTAAGACTACGCAATACGCATACACTTACAATTTATAGAGATCACTGTAATAACATTTTATTTTTCAGGTCTACAACTTTATGTTTTTAATTTTAATCTCATACAAAAAGTAAGTATTTTTTATAATATATAATATCTAAAATATAATTTCTAAAATAAAATATTGTGATAAAATAGTAAAATCTATAAATATGTATATAAATATAATAGTATCTAATACCTCCATATTATCATACTCTATCATAAATATAATATATTATACATTATACATAAATTAGATACGTATTTGATTTCAAAGATATTCAATACCTATGCTTATATAATATGATGCAAACATAAGAACACAATACATTGATACATTAACTATAAAATGATTTCATTATTTAAAAATAATATCATGTATATCGTAGTATAGATGACCTATTTAAATTAAAATGTTTGGTTACAAAAATGTTAATTTCAGATTTAAATTTTTATCTATCACATTTTCGTACTTACTATAAACAATAATTATATTATGTTTCTAATTTACTTGTTGAAAAACACAAATTGGTTATTCTATAATGATATATTTTTCTATCTATCTAACACTTAATTAATATATTTTTGAACCGAAAGGGGTTTTTTTTTAAACAACTAATTATATATTATTTTTCTCTCACTTACCTATAGAAACATTCCGCTTTCATTTATTCTCATTATCTCAACTACCTGTTCCCTCATTTATCATCTAGCTTAACCCCTAAACCGTGCCCCGGCTTTGTGTCCTCTGAAAATAACATTTTATATTCCTTGCCAAATTCTTGAGCTTTTTCTACGTCCTCTTCTTCTATTTAATTTCTTATACAGACATAACAAATGATCAATCTTCTTCTCTTCAGAGCTTAGTTAATCGCTATCTTGATAACTACGATTCCAAGGTCTTATACCTATATTAATTTTTATATTTATTGTACTTACGTATCTAACTATTTCTCTCAATATCTTATTTGACAACTTTGGTTAATCTTTGGGTCCACATTGAAAATATATGTATAGTTTAATATAAAGGTAAGATTATCTAATATAATATATATAGTCAAATATGGACATGATTTTGTTTATAAACAATTTTTATTTTATCAATGTATCTAACTTTTCCTTTGTCTTATAAACTAGGTAAATTCATTCAAGGAGATATTGCAATTAAAACAAACAAGTAATGATAAACATCAGGTAATTAATTATTTAGTTATTGTGTATACAAATAATTTAATTGTCTTATTCATTGATTTTAGTATCAGATAATCACATTATTGTGTTGTATTTTTACTCGTATCTTAAATTAAAATTTGTCTATTTTTTTGTATACCAACGTTTAGTTATCATAAGTACCTACCTAGTTAAAACCTACTGCGTAAATGTGTTTTTATTTGAACATTTCTGTTGTCAATAGTCTCACTTTAACAATGGCAACTGGAAAGATCTCTTAAAAGATGGGTATATCCTGTTAATCATTTTTTCTATTTGTCTAACATCATCTGCCATGGCCATTTTGGAACCGTTTTTACCAATTTGGCTCATACAAATTATAAACCCTGAAGTAAATTAATGAACTTGATGAAAACCTTAGATACCATTATAACGTTGTCATTATTTCAGAAATGGCAGTTGGGTACGGTTTTCATTCCAGATAGTCTTGGCTATTTGATTGGCACGAATTTCTTTGGCACATTGTCGTACACAATGGGACAATGGAGAATGGCTGTATTAGCAACTCTGCTAGTCGGCATATCCGCGATTATGGTGAGTTGTCCGTCATAATTAATTCGATGGTTTACAATTTATTACACCAGCAAGCAGCGTGTTAGTGAAACGGGTGCCTAGGTAATAATAGCTGATACCGCATTAAATTTAATATTTGTATCATGATGTTTTAAAAGATTCCGGCTGCCACGACGACCTTAGGGCTTGTCTGCCCACATTTTGGTCTGGGCCTGGGTATAGGGATAGTAGACTCTGCTCTGGTTCCCATGCTGGCAAATCTGGTGGACACCAGACATCCAAACGTACATTACGGATCGGTATACGCACTTCAACAAACGGCCGTCAGTCTAGCATATTCCGTAGGTAAGTGTTGTAGGTACAGTTTTCGTGATGAGATAAATTTTTTTTTTCATAAGTATAAGACTTAATTGGTTTAAATAGCGTATTGCGTAATGACTTCCATATATTCCTTTTTAAAATTGTGTTATTATGGTCGTACTACGTATAATAGAAAATATCATAATATTGTATTGTGTACCTATATCTATATATTATTTTAAACGTGTAGGTACTTGCCTTATACATATTTGCTTGAGCATGTATACCTACCGTAATTTATGATTTAAGGTCCTATTTTCGGTGGTCAAGTCGTGAAAAGTGTTGGATTCCCGTGGTTGATGAGAACTGTAGGAATCATAAACATATCTTATTGCGGCCTGTTAGTGTTTTTAAGTAAAGTTTCGAACGAAAAATCAGAGAAGGTACGAACAAATGGGTATCTTTGATGGACGGCAGTACTCAAACATTATGCACTAATCATTTTTTATTTATTTTTTCAGATTAACAATGATACATATATTCCCGATTACAAATCCACAAGTGTTGTGTCATTCTTTAACAAACCCATCGCTTATACAAGACTCGACGAAATTGATGAAAATAATTGAAATTGTTAGTTATTACTTATTAGTAATATACATAAAGAATAACAAGTATTATTTTATAGTTCTATAATATTTCCACTATTGATTATTTTAGTATTACGTTTACATTACTAAGTCATATAGGTAAGCAAATGTTCTGAGATAGGTATAACACAACGATAAAAATAAGGTTAAAACTTTCAACGAAAGAAATCATTTTGGTGAAAACTGTAGAAGTTATCTTGTCCCATTTGATACGAAAAGAGTATCTAGAAAAAGCCATTGCATTACAAGTTTAAAATTTATTTTTTGGATTAAGTATTGTAATAATTTCATATTATGCGTTAGAAGTTTAGAAGTAAAATCTAATGAACATAAATGTAAATTACCTAATAGCTTCTTATTAAATAACATGTATATTTTTGTATATTATGTAAAACAACTTTTAAACCGTTAGGTAGTTATACAGATTAACCAAAATATATAAAGTACTGTGTTTTAATTTGTTGCAAAAAGTTTAAACCCCATACAATGGGTATACTATTATTATTTAACTATGTCAATATTAAAATTAATTTATAATCTTTAAACCTTCCCAATGTGTATTTCATTTATATTTTGTTTTAACACCTATGACCTTAATCGGAAAACATAAAATATTAGTATCCAACATGAGATCGATAGTTATTTTTAACTTTTAAATGTTAGTCACACATGATCAAATCATTCGAAATGAGTCAAATCATGACGTTCTCATTTCTTTAAGCACCTATTGCAAAATATTATATTGAATAGGTATTGTAAAGAAAAGTATAATAATATACTTTAAAAAGTCATTACCTGGACACCTGCAGGTGCAGATCGTGTAGCGATATTGCATTAATTTTGTTGGTGTATATTTCGAGACATTAATTAAGAACCTTATCTGAAATAAAAAATATGTATTATTTTTATATCGTATTTTTTTAGATTTGAATCTCTCAGAAAACTCAGTAAATGATATTCCGCGCACTCGAATAAGCTAGGTATTCATTTTTTTAAATCCATTTATATATACTATCTCCCCTTCCTGTCCCCCTAATGACTCTCTTTTCTATACCCTATTCACAAACGACTAACGAGATAATCGGTAACCTTTGGCATACCTCATTTAATTGTCTTTTACTTTCAACACAACACAGTGAAACCTGAGTTCCTTATTGTCCTCCCAGAATACCTTACCGGACAAAATGTCATCAATTTTCTCGTCCAATTTAGTTCCTGTCACCGTATACCTAAAGGTTAGTCCTATATCTCATTTATAAATAAATTAACTTAACTCTCTAAAATGTATTTATTTAATTACTTTCGAGGATCACTTTGATAGATAAAATGTCAAAAACAGAGACTACAGAGACGATTTATGAAAACAAACATAATATTATATAATAGATAAAAATGTTATATTATCTATAAACATTATCTAGAGATAGTCAATTGACTATCATCGACGATTTTACATAGGTAAATAAATTGTCTAATTTTAATATTTATATAGGTTCTCTATTATTTATACCATGTAATATGATACTGGCTATAATACGCGGCATCTACCACTATAAAAGGATTAAGGAAATGTTCTCCTCGTCATATTATATTGTAACAAAATATATAAGTAAAATGTATATGTAGCTGATTTGTCCTAAATAATTATTAGGAGTAGATTTTCTTAGCATTCCGATAATTATTTTGGATTTAAACAGTCCGAGAAAGTGTATGGCGATCGATTTACCCTGACCGGAGTGGACACAGGGTTGGTAAAAATATGTCGTGCAAGAGTTACAAAAATAAAAAATATTTTCTAGATTGATTTATTCTATTTCGATTAAAACGAATCGACAAAAATATATTAATGTATTATATTATGTACAGTTAGGTATATTAAAGACCAACACTATTCTATTTATCGGGTCATTTGGTACTCACTACTCAGAATATCAATATTTAGTAATTGTTTTTTTAATAGTCTGATAATATTGAGAAAAAATAACATTAATAGTACCTAACAATTTTTAAATAATTACAAATTGTCTGTATTAACCGGCCAATCAACCGCACATATTAGGTATGCATACGAACTATACAACGCGTCATTGATTATCTGGCAGGAGTCATATTAAAATGAGGACTAGGGTAGGGAACTATAGTAACTATACAAAGTCAGTGAGACAATTATCTAATTAGTAGGTAGGTACTTATAAACTATAATAATTATATGGTGTACATTTTAAAAGCAGAAAACATCTTGACAAATTAATAATGTTACGCTATAGTACTTATAGTAGCCAGTAGGTCCCGGATTTGTATATGTAAATGCATAATCTTTTACACTTGACTTAGAATTATATAGTTCTAATTAATTATTTCGACGTTTTGTAATGCGTTTAGTCGGTTCATTGTTTTTCTTCATATTTTTATATAGGTTACTGAGAATATTTACAATCTGTATCCAATTAATACAATAAGTAATAAACATAAACTAAGATACATACAAGTACTAGACGACTTGAGTGAACTAAATGTATTGAGTGCATAATTAATTTAAAATTCCGGGCTCCACCCCTTATATTATATTGGTAATAGTATAGTTATACTAATACCTAGGGTATAATAATAATATGATCGATACGGTTAGAAAATAAAAAACTAAAAAACGAACAAGGGGATACGACAAAATAATAAATTATTAATATGTAGGTAATATTATCGCTTATCGTCGTGGTCGGTGGGTGGCGGTGTAATGTTTTTAGACCAATATCGGGATCAATAATATTTATAGTGGAAATCGGACAGACGTCGTCACCGGACAACCAGCTGACGAGGGGTGCAGCTGCAACTGGATATTAGAATCTGGTTATCCTGTTGTCGATCGATGGGGGTGAGTCGTACTCGTCGACCGGAGTCAGTGGCCGGCTCCTGGGGATCGAATGTATATGCGACCCCGCCGGCGAGTAGTAGTTGGGGTTGGACTGGCCTTTGAAACTGGACGACTGGCACTTGGGAGCGGCCACATGGACCGAATCGTACAAGGCCTGCGTGGACCTGTAGTTGACGTCCGTGACGCTGGCGCCGCCGCAGCCGCCGCCGCCGCCGTGACCATAACCGAGCGACGGCAGTGAGCTGGTAATCTGTTCGCGGACGATACCGAACATCATCATGTACGTGCGCGGTATGAACACGGTGACCACGATCACGGTCGCGGTGGCCGTCAGGCCAACCATTACGCACATGTCGGACCACTGCCTGGGCAGGACGACGTACGCCGTGGTCCAGCATAGCCAGACGGCGAACACCAGGTAAGTGGCGATGGCGAAGCACGCGCCCTCCCGGTAGTTGCGCTTTGACCGGAACACGAACGGGGACGTGACGCACAGGAGCACCAGCAGCAGCGCGTCGTAAGACATGGTGCCCAGGAACAGGGGACCGTCGACGAACACCCGGCACAGGTCGGACGATGGCACGACGGCGGCGTGTATGGCCACGAACTGAAGCATGAGCGCAAGCTGCACGCCCACGGTGAACGCGAACAGGGACGTCTGCAGGTAGCCGTTGACATGGCTCATGAAACTCGAGTCGCAGTCGCACGCGGCGATCATCAGGCTCCGGGCCAGCATGGCGGAAAAGACGAACGCGCAGCTGCCCGACGCGCCGAACAGCTTGGCGTAGCACACGGTTTGCCGCGGCCAACCAGCGGCGCTGTCGTGCACCGCGAACGGCACGGCGCTGGCGTACATGAGCAGCGTGCCGGCCACCAGCACGAACGAGAACGTCGGATTGCCCTCCATCACGTCCTTCTTGCACACGCGCACCAGCACAAACGCAGCTATGCACGCGGCGCATATGGCGCCCACCGCCGACACGGTCAGCGTGGACGCTATCCACACGTCCTCCTTCCACGTCACCGAAAGCAATCCGTACGACGGAGCGGCGGGCGTGGCCGTCGGCGTGGGCCGCGCCCGGCACGTCGGACACGATCCGTCCGCCTCGCACTTGCCCAAGTACCGTGGTTGCTGACCACCGCCGCCGCTGTCATCCTTCTGCAACCACAACCGGCGCGTGCCGTTCGAGTCCTGTGCGTAACCACCGACCGTCTGGCCGCCACCGCCGTATTCGGTCACGTGCACCAACGTAACGTTATACTCGCCGCCGCTACCGTCCAGCAACAGCAGCCTGTCCAGCACTCGACCCACCGTCTCGACGCCGTAACTACCCGCGGCCGTCTGGTTTTCCGCCGCCGGGTCGCACTGTCCCGCGGACGAGTTCCGGCCGCACTCGTCATCCACGCCGCCGTCGTCCACGTTCCCGGTGTACGCGTCCACCGCGCGCAACACGTCCACGGCCGTCTGCACGAACTGCGCGGACACCGCCTGCAGTTGTTCCGGGGCCGCAGTGACGTCACCGCTGTTGGTGTTGTTGGTGTTACTGTTGTTGTTGACGAACGGGCAGCTGCCGTACGCTTGAAACACGTATGACCCGAACTCGAAGTCTGAAATCGCAAGAATACCGTGGTTTGAACCCGAAATCGCTGCGATAGCGGTTATCTTTCTTTCGAAAAAATACCTGGTTTAGGCGGTAATGGTCCGTCCAGTGGTATTATAATGAAATGAGACACACGGACGGTCGATGACGATTCTATAACCGATTTAATGACATTCTTGTTTGCCATGACGATGACTACTAGGGAGTCGTTCAAATTCCTAAAACAACCGTTTTGCAAGTAAAACACCAAAAATAATATGAAATAAAATGTCGAATTTGCTGCGTATATGGGTATATTATAATGTACGGTATAATTACCCAAAGTTATGAGCCAAGACCGTCCTGTTCAAACACAGTCCGTTGTCTTTGGCCACACTTTCGAACCTCTGAGCGACGTCCAGATCCTGCGCAATTAATACGTCCGCGACGCTAATATTGTTGACGGTTAAAAACTTGACGGCCGCTTCGGCATGGATATCCACGTCAATAATAGGTCCTGCCGTCACGATGGGTATGTCCAGACCAATCGACGGACTGATTTTGGCTCGTATGTCTTCAGTAGTGTATATTGCTAAAATGTAATTTAAAAAATAAAAGTTTTTTCTTTTGTGGGTATTATCATCAATCGTCGAATCCATAATAACAATAGCACATATTGTAATAATTACCAATCGGTATTGTCGAGTTATTGCAGTCTTTGTCGACGACGAACGATATCAACGCTTTTTGGAGATCTGAATTCCGATACGAACACACTTCGTACAAAGTTAATCCTGATGAAATAGACGAAAAGACGTAAATTTATTAAAACAAACATGGTTTAAATAATTGACGACAGCGTATTTATATAAAAAAATCTCCTAATTAGATGCCTTGCTGCGTAATCGTGCACCTGAGACTTACAATATAAATTAAACCGTACTGGCTCTAGATCAATAATAGTGGCTTAGACAAAACTTCAATGGAGGAATCAAAATCACCTCCCTCGAAACCACCACTGCTATGGATTTAAACTGTTTATTGTGTGGATTAGATTTCAAACACCGCATAGCTAATATTATTGCTCTATTTAGAAAATTAAAATAAATACGATTTATTGTTTCCTAATTATTACATATACGCTGAATGAAAATCATCAAAAGTTTCTCTCGTGAGAAATCATTTTTAAAAATGTACCTACCACCTTTAACATGTTTCATATACCTACAGTTAATAAGTATCGTGTAGTCTAATAAATTATGTTATTATATTGTGATAGAGCCATATAAATTATATAGTTACCTATACTTCACATAATTATAATGTATATATTACTATTATTAAATATTATATATTATATTTTATCTAAGTTTATTACAGAATATTTTTTCTGTTATTCTATTAAAAACCATGAGTATGATTATGATTATTATTATTATTATTATTATTATTATTATTATTATAATGCAATTCATCGTGTGGTCGTAATTGTATTATTGGCTTAATTTATAATTACATTATTCCAACAACATTTTACTATCATATGCAACGATACAGGAATAAAATTATATGTTTAGTAGAATTTCATAATGTGTTTACACAAACGGAAATTGAATTACATTTATTTAATAAAAGTCGTTTCATTTTTATTAATCAATTTGAAAAGAACTTATCGGGCACTAATTCACTATTAGTTAGATAGTAAAAATACAAAAATCTTTAATTTATTTCACATATTAAGGTGATTATCCACATACCTAACTATTATGTGTATTTGTGCGTTTGTAAAATACTAAAATAAATTAATTAAAAGTAAAAAAAAGTATATTTTTAACCTCACTGATTAGTACTATATTTACCGTCAGTTTTTGGAAAACACGTAACTATACGTAAGCGACAAAAGTTCATCGTTGTATACAAGTATAACCACTTGAATATATAAAATATATAATTTTACACCGATCCTACGCGGAATCGTTCAGTATGGATATCAAATGAACACATATTATTTATAACTGTCAATTATTTTACTAGTCGTAGGATTCAAGTATTCAACCTATCCGAAAGTGGAATACGTTCAAAGGTTGGGAGTTATGTGTTGGGGACAGTAATTTCAAATTATATCGCATAGCTAATTATTAATAGTACGACGGAGAGACGAATTCAAATTTCAAACGATTATAAATTAATGGAAAAGGAAGAGATTATGGTCTGATCTGAAACATGATAGTAGCGACGATTCAACGTCTAAATATATAATCAAGACGCTGAGTCACTAAACTACAAGCAAAGGAATATTACTGGATAACATAATATTCTATACATCATATAACGTGTAGGTACGCCATTAGTGTTGTAGAGGTTTAAATGAGACGAGAACCATTTGGATTGCCAAGTCTGCCGGATATGTGTATTACGTATATTTGTATGAAATCGTTGGAAGAAAATCTTTATTATGGGGGTAACGGCTTATCGTTTCAATGGGTGACACAAACATTCAATGTTCAGGGTGCTTTAAATGAATTTAACCGAGTGTGTCAATAATCATGTTCACGAATAGGTACAGAAAATGTAAGTTGAATTGAGTGTTTTTCCGAAGAATTAAAAATTCGGATGAGAACATTACAGACATTAACCATATCGTAACGAATGACAAAATTTTTTATTAAGAAATTACCTACCTACATTAGTGATATCAATGGACCAGTGGCGTAGACAAGGTGGCTTCCCCATTTACCGACCGTGTTTATTATAGCTATTATATTAAAAAAATGATTTTACAAAAAGTGTAAATAAAGGAAAGTTTGATGGGGGTTTTTTGGTGGGACTTAGCCTCGCCGCGCCATACAAAATTTCTAGCTACGCCAATGCAACTGACTATGATATGTTATGATAATATTAACGCTTAGGTACCATCCATAATTGTATATTGTTATAAATTTTTTTACATACCCAATGTGATGCCTGGGATGTAATGAATCGAATTTAGTATTTGTACAACGGTGGCTACCATTTCCATTGAATGGATACCTGTTGACGTGGGGCCCGAACATTTCTCGTCGTAGACGTCGAAGAACCCTGGAACACGATAAATTAGACAAGTGTACATAATTTAAAATATTTTGTACAGTTAATTTACCAGTCAACAGAAGATCACCATTCGTCTTAAAGAAGCTCATAGACTGTCCATTTTGATTTTGTTCGCATTCCAAATTATACGTCACACGCACCATGCACGCTATCAACACAGCTGACAGACTTATTGCTAACCGCATGTTATCTATAACAAGTTAATTTGTTTTATCAAACACGCGTTAATAGCATCAAAAGTTTTAGTAACTTTAATTTGAATTTAATGATTAATTTGGGTGGTTGTTACGTCTTGTCGTCTACCAGTCACAGCTATTCTATAGCCCATGTGTTAGCTACGGTTTAATTGGTTTAAGACACACAAAATAGTGACACAACTCAAAGAATTGACATCGTTTTTCGAGTTATTACCGTCAAAATTTGGAGAATTTCATCCTTTATATTTTAGTATGCTTGACATTTTTGATTCATAAATTATAATATTAAAGACAGTATGAGCTCGAATGTCTTTATTTCTGCTTTAAATAAAATATGGTTTATTAGTTTCCAGCTGGAATACCGACACTTCTTAGATGTGACTTTATTCTGGCCTGACTGATATTACACAATATTTTTCTAGCTGGAATAAAGTCATACCCTAAAAGTAACAGTTTCACATGGGGAAAATTATTTTAATTTTATTAATATAATACTATTGTACCTATTATAAGAATAACTATAGTAGTTTTATCAGTATTATAATATGTTTTATTAATAAATACTATCTCAAAAATACTACCTAATATTTTTTTTAAGGTAAAGTATAAAATGTATCCCTAAAATGTATCAAGTAGTTAAAACATGTAATAATAACAAATATTTACATACCTATTATTTTGTATTTAAGAGTTATTGATCTTAAAAGTTATAAGACAAGTTATACATTTGAATGTTATAAATAATATTATTATAACTAATTTTATTTAATTTTATGTGACGTAAATCAAAAAATATTTTTTTTCCAAGCAACAATAATGACACAAGTCAAACTGAAACCATATTTACAATAAAACAAAGATGAAATGGTACTTAAATTGTTATTTTAAGCATATGCAAGTATACTATACAATATTAAGAATAATATAAGATTAAAAAAAGATAAAATAATTTAAAATCCTATTTATAATGACTAAATGACATAATGAAACATTAAAAGTCGATTTCCCAACATTTTGATATTTTGATTTGTGTCACTATTCTTTCAGGGATGCGACATATTATATTTTGTAAGTAGAGGGTTGATTTGATATTGGGTAACTGATAATTATTTATTATTCAATAACACAAATCGATATCAAAATATAATGCACATTTTAAATATTGTTCAATTTAAAGAAGCATGACTTTAAATAAAATTACTTCATATATTTTATAAAGTCGGTACTTACTAAAATAAAATAAAAATTAGTGAATTTCGCTGCGACTGGTAATATACTTAGTAAAAAAAATCGTAAAAATATTCCTCGGTTAAACCAAATAATTTATAAAGCCTTTTTATATGTTCCGATTTTTGCTGCTCTAAAAATGCGAGTTCTGTGAAAAATTGTATTTTCTTGCCGCGTCTTGTTCGAATAAATATTTCCAAGTGACATAATAATTTAACATTAAGTAACAGTTGACGTTATAATAGGTTAACAACGCGTCACCGACCAATTATCGTCCATCGTGGGATCTAAAGTCTAAACATAATATGCCTTGCTAATAGCTATTGTATCTAAATATATTATATATATATATTACCTACCTACCTATATAATGAGAACGCTCAACACACGTTATATTATATCAAATTATGTGACAATATTCAGAGGGCTTGTAAAATGTAATCTGACAAATTGTACCAAGTCGCCGTAGTGTAATGAAAACTGCTGTAGTATAAGCGACTCGTTTTCAACGCTTGCAAATTTAATTACGACACCGCCGACCCTTACTATTCTCTAATCCAATAATAATACCTGTATACGTGGTATAAGTACCTATCTATACTGTATACAGTGTCGTACACCTACGTATCCTGCAGGCTTCTGTTTTTACTTATACACAACGTCATTTGAAATAATTAGTTGGCATTATATATGTTGAACTAAAGTTTAAGGCGACGCGTTTTTGTCTGTACATAGATCCTAAAATGTTTAAATGTAATTTCCTAATTAATCCGCCCACTGTCTGCCGCTGTCGCGGGAATTTGTAGCACAATCGTGAAATTATTTTAGGTGTTTAGTAAAAATAGTGCCGAACGAGAAACGTTATTGCCTAAATTTTTAAAAATGAAGCTTAAAATGTTCAAAGTTATAATATAATATAATTTTAACATAATAATATATTTATTTTTTTTGCACACATATGACATATCTATCTAATTGTACCGTTTTCCTATATACTCAATAATATATCAATCGGTAGAATAAGAATTTTATTTTTGACCATTATCTTACACATATTATTTCAAAATGAGAAAAATATCAACAACAATTAATTAATGAGTAATTAATTTGCATTATATAATAATTCAGGTATTAACTATAAATACTTACCAAATTTAATATTTATAATAATGGGAATCTCAAAATGTAATCATTATATAGGTAATATATATATATATCATATAACTTTGAAATTCGGTATGCACGCAACATTGCAATATTATAATATATAATATATGTGTGGGTTTGTGTATTTATGTAAATGTGTAATAATATTCAAGATACAAGAACGTAACTTCAGTACTCAGTATTCAGTAATATAGTTTAATTATACAATGTTTAACTCAAACGATAGAGCTTCGCATTAATAATATGATTTTCATATCGTAGATACAATTCGAAATAATTAACACCCATTCATATAAGCTTAATAATATACATATTTGATATTACATACTCTATATGACTATATTATAGTATAGATACACATTTATTTATTCGTACAAAATAGAACGTAACAATATTGCCTAGTATATATTTGTTTAACAAAAACTACTAATAAATGAATAAAAATTTAATAATAAAAAAAAAAACCACTAAACCAAATAATATGGACAACAATAGTAGCATATTATGTAATAATAATATATAGATTTTAGCTTTACGTGACAAAATAATAAATGTTCAAAATCTATAATCACTATAATATTATAATAATATAAATTATAAATTATAATACAGTTGAGTTTGATAAACTCGAACACTTTTAACTCGAAATCGACGATCCCTCAAACTTTTTCCCGGTCTCTAAAATTTCCTATTATTGTATAATCTTTGGATGACTCGAATTCTCGGTGACTCGAACTTTTTGGCCCGTCTCTTCAACTAACCAAGCCCGACTGCACTTCATGTATACATTATACACATTATAATAGAAACTATCGTTATTCTATTGCTGCAATCGCACTTCGAGTTTCTTTATAACGTTTAGCCAGAGTCTAGCCATGTAGTTACCGCTACAGGTCTACAGCCGTTCAGCACTGCAGCTACTCCGCCTCTAAAACTATAGTGAATTGGCACTCCTCGGTCTCCTTAGTCCTCGACGATGTGGCATATAGTCTGTGTTTGCCCGGACTCGCGGATTGGAGAATGGATAATAATCCATTTATGTAACAAATGGTTAATCCAACCAGCTTGCGCTGTCCGTACACGGTTATTTAGACATTGATTTCGAACGCTTGACTCCTTGAGTTTGTCCAACGGTTCGCCCACATCTCCGTTGTAATCATCTATAGGTACTATATTATGTCACGAATTCAAGCAGTACAAAACTAACGGTCAGACATACTTTGACCTCACCAATAGCACATGCTCGGAAAAAATAGTTCATATGCAGATTGCCCTAATCCCGGCGCCCCCTTCCCCCCAACCAAATACAAAAACTTATGAGCGTGCTTATGAATAATCACTTTTACCCGACTCAAAAATATAATTTGAACATATATATTTAAGATTTGTTAAACTTTTTTGTTGTTTTATTTGATCAAATAAAAAAAATAAATATAATATGACATTTTACTATAACAATAAAGGTACAATTGTGTAAGTAAACAGCAGTCAACTGTGCAGATTGAAGAAATCTAAAGAGATCTTTAATCTTGCTAAATCGTTCGAAACAAACATATCCTGCAGTGGTTAATTTATGAACACCTAATATATTATTATTTATTACCTATAGGTAGGCGCCTACAGGCTACATTGACTAAATTATCGTCGAAAAAAGTAACAGGTTCTCTATTATAAGGTATATTGTTTAATATTTATAGCCATATTATAATATATGATTGGTATGATATTATTATAGCCTATAGGCCACACAGGTATGGAGAAACATGTCAATTATACACCTTGCATTAAAATCGTACCAACCTGCCTATGCAGTTCTCGTCAATCTGTTAACTGAACGTTTAAAATGATTTATTAATATCCATATGCCCTATAAAGTCTAGAAACGAAGTATTATTAGTAAACTAATACCCAATAAATAAATTACTGTTGGCAGATATAGGTAATACATTATATTTTCGTAGGAAATTTATATTTTTTAAATCCAATTTTAATAGCGGTCATCAGAAGGTAACTATAATCAATAATCATTATAATATGATATTATGGTCGTGATTGATATGCGGTCATGCGGATAGTAAAAGTATAATAGAGATTTGTAAAAAAAAAAACGAGGAAAATTGAGGTTTTATAGTTGGAAAATTACTACGCAGGTAGTTGAAAATGTATGCCTCTCCCAGCTGTGCTTTGTGTACATAATATACTCAGGATAACCCGCGAAGATTTACTAATTCGACGGGGAAAGGAAGCGTATTACTACAGTTGTTGTGCGTATATAGACTGTGGAGTACAGTGGCGCCGATTCCACCGGAGTATTATATATATATATATATGCTCTCAACACTTATTAATAAATCTTCATGGGACACCTATTATATATTATATCGTTATTGTATCGGACTCGGGCGGACATTTTCCCACGGCGAAATTTTCGCCCCGGCTCTTATACTATACATCACGGTCACTTTTGGAAGCAAATGTAATTACCTATACGCTACAACCCTAACGCGCTTTCTCGTCCAACATAAATATTTTAGTCCAAACATAGTCATATATAGGTATATGAAATCCACTCCGTATACATAATGATAATGGCACTGGTTAAAGCACAGTGTATGTCACATATGTAATATAGGCGTTACCCTATCACAGCCATTTCGTACGACTTAGTGTGTAGCTATTAGCTATAACCACGGCGGCCAAACGACTTGATATTATATTATTATCTATTACCATATAGCTGTTTCGACCAAATCCATGGAGAGAAGTAGGTTTTTCCCGAAGATATATATAGTTAAATAGGTATAGGTATGGGTGCAAATATTCCATCACAACATTATACCAAAGGCCTTTGAGGTGCAAGAATCTGGCTGAAGTTTCGTTACGCATGTCAGTATAGTTTGGCGAATAACTTTTAAGGCCGACAATTGAACATCTTCGACGGACCTAACAATAATTATTTGGTGTCAGGGAAAAAAAGCTCAAGTCAAATTTATCAAAAATTTTTTTTTCTCTTTTTTTTTGATATAAGAATCATATGTCTTAGATTGTTATTATAAATACATTATATCCATGATAAAATGGTCGTGTATTACGTTAGTACGTTATTTTTTGGTAATAAAGGCTTAAAATGACTTATAAGTCCATATGAATATATTATGTAATGGTACAGAAGACTTAATATGACTTAAGCCCATTATACCAAAAATACCTTTGTTGGACGTTGAAGTCGACTTAAATCTTTTGTATCAGTTGATTGTATAATATATTGTAAACAGCTGGTATACAAAACATAAAATGATTTAATATTTTATTTTGTCATGTGATCAATGATCATGGCTTAAGTCCAAGTTAAATTGATCAAAATGGCTTGAGTCGTAATTTTTAGGACTTAGATCAAAAAAGGCAAACATTAAAGGGCTTATGAGCAATTATCTCATGATCTAAAATAATGAGAACTAATATGAGGACAAAATCATAAGAGATTGTTTCTTTAATAATAAAGCAATTTTTGGTCAAAATGTTTAACCATAAGTCTTAGAAAATTAATTTTTTAAACATTCAATTACTCGCCCTGAAAACTTGATAATTATGACTTATGCCCTTTTTCGCTGACACCAAAGCAGTATAACGAGCCCTTTGCAGTCGGTCTCGATATTTAGTAATATTATATTATAAGCATATACTGAAATGTTATCGATGATGCTTATGGATTCAGGGCTCGTACGTTCATGCATTTGCATATCAATCTTGCTAAGTCGTATTTAATGCTAGATGACATAGAAATCCGTTTCAAGGTATCATGGTTAAGTATGTAGGTAAAGTTTTTTATTTAGCATATTTTTGCATATTTAGAGGTGTTTTGCCTATTTGGCATATTTATGCGTTTTTGTATTTTATTGAGCATATTATTTAGCGTATTTTTGGCCAAAAGTTGATGAAAAATGCAATAATTTATATTTTTGCATTGTATAAAATATATATTATGGGAATTGTTTTAAAATTTTCGAGTTTTCGTTTTCAAATTAACGACTCACTGGATATTTATTTAATTTATTTTTGGAACTACATTCAAACAAATAAAACATAACTTTTAATAAGCGAGTAAGTACAGCGGTGTTGGAAGTTTGTCCGTCGTCCCTTCGGTCTTCGGACAGTATAATGTATTATTACAATATTCGATTTGAATGTAATGATTGCATTCGATAAAAAAAAACTATTCTGATCGGAGGATCAGTGTAACAATTAGTAATTATAATATTATGTAGTAATATATATATATTTATATAATTTGAAATTAGATTCATAAACTATGTTTATGTTCAATAATAAATTGAATAAATATAAATAAATTATAAATATAAATTTTATTTTATATAATTATAAAATTTCATATTTTTGGCAGTTGTTTTAAAATTGTTAAAATTGTTTAAAATTGTTAAAATCGTTTTTATGGTGATAAACAAAGCGTTAGAAAAAATACCTTTGCGATAGGGTATTTTGGTGGTTTTTTTCGTTAAAATACTATTGAGAAAATCAAAAAAATGACCACTTTAAATTGATATACTGATATATTGACTATCTTGATCCCTTTTTCTAAAGCCTAAAAGATAAGACACCTATATTACATTTTGAAATCGAAACACTCCTTCTGGTATAAGTTCTGTTTACAGGATAAAAAATAAATTTAAAATAAACATCGCTCCGCTCAAAATCTAAAATATGAATGTGTATATTTTCTTGCTATTCCAAACATTATTTCCAATGATTTCTTATTTTTATAATCTGTATATTTTTAGTGAATAGTTTTAGATTTTTAGTGCATATAAATTCGTTTTTCTGATCTTTTTAAGACATATTTCAATGCATATTTGGCCAATTTTCAATGCATTAATTACCTATGTAGGTACTTGCTTAATTTTGTCCTTTTAATTATTACTCGGTATAGGTATCAATATACATTATATGTAGAAAAAGACCTTGTCCGTTAAACAAATATAGACGCAAACTACAGTATTTGTGATTTTGACAAGACTAAACCTCAGGTCCATTCCGGGCTGTTACGATGCGTTTATGATATTGCAAAACCCCCCCGAAAAAATATTGTGAAAGTGTAAAATATGCAGTTTTTTGGGCGGTTCCTACTATAGACAGCCGTTGATATTAGCACCGATGGTAATTACGTTAATACTTAACATCTTTTTTTTTTCAAATTCACTACCTGCATTTTTATTAGTAGTAAGTCCCGTCGTCCCGATATTAAAAAAAAAAAGTAATCCGGTCGCTGTTCAGCGCAACTGAGTTATAAACCTACTGCCTACATAAATCATTTTAGAAAAGTATAAAACGAATAATAATATTTCCAACGCGAAAAATAATTTTAATGAAGACTAAAATCACCGTAATAATGAACTAAAAAAATACATGTCCCTAACTAAAATTAAGTAGGTATAATCTTCGGTGTAATAATTATAAAATATGAACGGTAAATGGACAAAATTCCGCTCGCCATTTTTGATGGAAAGAATTCCCTAACGCAAAAAAAAAACGTAAACGAGCATTATAGTCCCGTTTTTTTTTTCACAATAGGTATTGCCTATAATTAAATAAATATTATCTCTTTAAAATCGTATTCAAGTAGCTTACGTGGTAATAACTAATACGTTTTTAATCTAAATAAACCTTTGCTGTATGTCTACTGTCTAGAGTCTAGACTATACCAAATAGGTAGGTAGTAGGTACGACCTATACGTCGTTTAATCATATATTAACAATAGGTGCAGTATTTTATACAGTTACTGCAGTTATTTAATGCAATATTTAATATATTATCAAAGATGAGCAATAATCTTTTTGATTTGATAAGTGTACGTCATGTTTTCGACGTAAGTAGATATCAAAATGATTTTTTTTATCGATTCAAATATATTTTTAATATTCAGAACACACTCTAATTTTTGCCAATTTCATAATAATTTATTAAGAGCATAATGATTTTTTTCTCTGAGAGTTTAATTCATATATTATACGACTTGATGTCGTATAATACCTCCAATGATTTTGTTCTGTTCTATTGATTTATTCGATGAAACCACAGCATGATGTATACTACCGCGGGGTAGGTATTTAAATTAATTTAAATTTCGATTGTAAATTCTATAATGTAGGTGTATAAAATCGAAATACAATATAAATATAGGTAGGTCCTTGGTACCTATATGGCTATATCTATACAGTTCTGCAGCGATGCGACCATAAATAACTGAGTGACAAAAGGAACAACAAAAAAAAAAATGGTACGTTGCCGATAAAATGTCTTAAATCGAAATGAGCTTTTATATAATTTAGGGTCTGCACGTTCGACGGTGAAACTGTACGCTCACTGCAGTGTGAGGGTGTTAAGTTAAAAACATTGGATATCAATTCAAATAGGCATTACCTGCGTATAATTAATACAGCTTCGATGCTTAAGACTCAAATATATTTATCGCCGAATAGGTTATAGTCACTCCTATAGGTACGGATAAAATAAAACCCAAAAAAAGGGGAGGGGACGTATATAGGTAACCGCACCGACTGCTAAACAGTTGACGTTGATGTCGAGCGTGTACATTGAGTAAGTCACTGCGTATAATGTGTGTGTTAATTTGAATTCAAATGTTGCATATAATTATATGAAAAACGGTAAGTTCGTCAACCAATATTAAAAAAAGTACCTAATAATTAATTCGACGTGATAATAATATATTATACAGTTTTCTTATATTGCTATTAAAGTCATTTATTTTACTATTAATACCTACTACAGTATAACGGTTGGTTGATTTAATTTTTGACGAAAACATTGCATATTTAGTTATAGTATAACATTATTCATATTTAATTGGGTACCTTTTTTTAAATTGCAATGGTATCTGTTTATGTTAATTTATATTGTAATGTATTATTGTTATTGACTTTTGAGTCGAAAATGGTTGAATAGGTTTGTGGTATAAATAGGGTGCAGGCAATACCTTAAAATTAATTTAAATGTTTTGAAAATGTTTTTATGTAAATTTAATTTAATAGTATAATATGTAAAAGCTTCATGTCCCCCACAATAATATTTTTGAATTACAAAAAAATAATTAAAACTGTTTTTTTTTGTAATTTGAACTTTAATTATCTATAAAAAAAAAAGACTGTGCTTATAAATTTTTTAGATTTGCTGGTTTTATGAGAAACCTTGCATTACATCAATTCAAAACCTAAATAATTGAAACTGTTGTCGATTTTTTAACTACAAAATAATTTGCAAATATTCATGATTTTGACGAATTTTAAACTTCAATAACTTTAAATGCTTATTAAAAAAATTCGTGCATCTGTATTATTATTATTTTGAATAGCATTAGTAATTACTTATGAAGAACCTTGTATTATGTATCATTATAATTATTGTTTTATTGACATTTAATGAATGAAAATAAAAAATTTAACATGTCTATAAATATCTCAATAATAGCCAATTTGTTTTTAAAATGATACCATGTACAGAAAATGTGAATATAAACATTTGGCGAAAATCCCAAGTATCTAGAGTTATTTGTTTTTGAATACCAACAAATTAAGAAAACATATTTTACCTGGTTTTGCGAAAAAAAATTTCATTTTTCCTTTTTTTTTCTTAATTTTTTTCAAAAGTAGGTAGGTACTTGGAATTTTCAATCTTGACCTCCCGAAAGCACTAACTAGATGCAATTTGTTACAAGTGTTCATCTTCAAAGTAAATATCAAACCTTTTTATAAATTATAATCATGTACATATTGCAATACAGTCATATATTATAGATATAGTAGATACCCCCAAAATACAAAAAACGCTACAAATCTAAAACAAAAAATAACAACAATGACTCACTATTGCGACGACAATAATATTATTATGACATTATATAGGTAATAGATATATAAAATGCTACATTTATAGGATCAGGACAGTGACTATACGTACCTAATTATTCGGAAACCGGTCAACACTCGAACTCTGCCGAAGACGACTGCAATTTATTACCGCCGCAGGACCGTGAACATAATACTCAGCGTGAGTATTATTAATTGTTTAGGAGGAATACCTCGTGACGACCACTCACGCGTACTGCAGGTGATAATATGATGTAGGTACCTGCCGTAATTATATTATTATACCATAGTATAGGTGTACTAGGTAGGTACCTATATGGTTAAAATAACAATTCACAACGACGATAGTCCTCTGTGGTAGCTGCAGATACCTATGAGGTCCGTCGTTGTCATCGTCGCAGCCACGAAATCGCGCGCGGGAGGAGTTGCACGACCGCGGTTGTTGGCCAAAGTAGGTGTGTATTTTGGGCGCACACAAGACGACGAAAGTCTTTTCGAAGCCGCACGACGTAAGCGTATAACAATATTGTAAAATATATTTCGGTTTATGACGGACGTATAACAATATTATATCTCGCCTAGACGACTTGGGCGACCCTTAAAACAATAGGTACGTACGATATACACACGCGCAACGCACATATACGCATTATGGGGTCGTATATAGCAGCGGCGGCGGCGGCGATGGTGAACTGCACGCGAAGCCCTACCGAAATACAGGTACCTACGCGATTATCTCCTCTACCCCCAACCCTTCCTTTTATTTTTCTTCCCCTTAACCGCGCCGGCTACTGTATACTATAGCTACCTATAATATGCCACGCCGCCTGCAGCAATCCAATAAAAGCGATCGCGACCCTCGCAGACCCACCCCCCACTCTACGCCCGCTAGACCACCGTTTCCCCGCCCGCGACTCTCATGATATTATATCTACCTACCAGCTATATAATATTATGATGATATAATGCACCACTTGCACCTGCTACGGCCGTCGGTCGACACACTCGGCTAGTGTAGAGTAGGTATAGGTAACCGCGGCCACGTAATTCCATAATATAATAACAATTATACAGTAGGCACGTCACCTGACGACGGACGCTAATAAGGCCCACGAGATGGTCGCGACTCGTACGACGAACGGAATCGCATATATTATATAAATATAATAATGTACTTATATATGGCTATATATTATGTTATCGTCATAATATATAATATGCTCATACCCCTGCGTATGTGGGTACACCGATTATTATTGGGCTGCAGGGATATCTTATATTATGATAATATATTATACCGTGTCGTGCAGCTATAAATTTAGTATGCAGGTACCGCTTAGTCATACACCCGTTTAGATATAGATACCTACGTCAGACGATCAATAAGTGCATGGCTACCGCAGTGGTTAAAATATTTCGAAACAACAAAAATTAATTCACTGTATGTTTACGTTGACTACGGCCGGATCGGTTTGTTATTATTTTTCGACCCTCTTCCACGTGGTCAGAAAGCGTGTTAGCCGTTAGGAGTGGGCGAGACCCCTATATAGGATACCGCCTATAATTATGGCCTGTACCTAAGTAATATAACAAGCGCTCCGGGTACAAGTACCTAATATATCGAACAATATATCTCACAGAAAAACAGAAAGTAAGAAAAGCCCATATGTCCTCTCCGAAAGTCCGAAAAAAACAGGTACTATAATTTCCCGGGTTTCAATAAATTTTTTAATATACCTACACATGTACCTCCGAATAACTTTATTTAATTGTCTTTGTATTCTATTTAAGAGGTTTAATGTTTATCAATAGCTGGTACCATGTCATATTTGTTTCTTATTAAAAATCTCTTTGTAATTTTTAACAAAAAGTAAATAATTATAAAATATTTAATAGGTATAAAATAATAAAAAAAATATTTGAAATATATAAAATAAACTATTCATTTTGAAAAAAAATTATGTATTAATAATAATATTATATTGGTGCCTAGTTTAATAACTCATTAATAAAAGCGAGCAATTTTGAAAACACAATAGAATATTGGTCGGGTACAATGGGGTACATGGGTCAGACAACACACATTTAAGTTGGTCTGCGGAAACTACATAGGCGTAACTAGAGGACTTTGGGTAGGCACGGATACAGAGCAATGATAAGGGGAGGGGGCAACATTTTTTTTCAACACAAATACAATTATAATAAAATATTATACTTTATTCTTAATTTAAAAATGTTGTCATAATAGTAGGTATAGGTGATCAATGTGATAAATAAATTATTGATTATTTAATATATAAAGTGACAGTGTGAAAAGAAGTTTAGATTTAGATTATTAATTGTTATTTAATATATAATATTTATATTTATAAAAAATATGTCTGGGGGCTGGGCCCCTACCCCCCCCCCCCTCTGGATCCGTCCCTGACTTGGGGGTCTAAGCCCCCTAACTTTAATTTTAGCCCCCCTCCTCTTGTTTTAATTCCTATACTCCCGCGCCAACAGTACCTAAATATTTTATACATTTTAATTTAAAATATCGTTTTATTTTTTTATAAAAATTATAATATAATATCATTATTGTATGTGATAACCCAGTGTAGGCGTATAACGCATCATGTTCAATGTTGTGTTGTTTTTACTACATAAGTATAGCCTATGTAACATAGGTACCTAATAGGTCAATAGGTCATGGAAATTGTCAATAAAGTAAACACAAAAATAGTCTTCATCCAGAAGAATATATACCCACGAGTCACGAATTCACGATTTTATTTTTGTAACATTAATATGTAAATTTAATTTGATCATCATCAGGGGAATTTAAAGCGGCTAAATAGTATTGTTCAAATATCTGTTTTTCGAAAATTATATAAAATACCTACTATACTTATTACTTTCTGATCCAACAAGTTTCGCATCTAGTGAACGAACATTTTCAGCAATGCTTCCAATAGACACATAGGTACATACCTACCTATTTTATAAGGCCAACTTATGTTACCAAATCGATTCTCTAAGTTGTCTCTTATAGCTGTTGAAAGAGATTTATCAAATGCTCTATATAAAGAAGATATTTAAAAAAAAATTTCCAATACTGAGTGCTGTAATGAGCATTTCAGTGCAATTCTTTTACTTACATTTCTTCAGTCATACCTACTTTGTATTTTATCATTATTATTTTATAATTTATAGAAGCAGTTAGGTTAGTATGAAATGTAAAATGATTGTACCTATATGTATATTATTTGCAAAACTCTGTGGACATATTAATCAAATCCAACTATTTAGAAATTAATTTGAATAATTAAAATTACATTTCGGTAGATGAAGCCAAATTAGCTTTAGATGCTGTAGGAGACTTGAGTAGTAGAAAAAAACAACAGAAAAGCGTTTGGAAAATGTATTTACCTATACAAATTACAAACATAAGCGGGCAAAATCAGTGTTGGATTTTTTTTATATCCTTAAGTCAATACTTATACCATGTAAAAATCAACAGTGTGGTTTTTTCAAAGAAATGGAAAATAAAAATACATAGGTGCCTACTGCCTAGGTAGTACCTATTACCTATATTATATTATAAAATGTCTAAAAAAAATATATTTTGATTCAAATCAGATTATGAATCATTTTAAACATCTATATTTATTTTATAAGCTTACAACTTAACATATGATACACAAAAATAATAACAGTTCAATGACACAGTTAGACAAGTTCAAAAGACCCAAATAGTTTGGAGGTATATAATTTGACTGTAGACATTCAATAAGGCTTTATTTATTTTTGTAGATTGCATATTACACACAATTGTTTCTTTTAACATCTAGTACCTATTGACTTAATTTTTATCTAATATTTTTATTTTTATTTAACAAAATCATACTAAATATTACTAAGTATAAAATGACAATTCTCACAATTTATATTTTTTACAGAAAGTACATTTTCTTAAGCTAGATTTAACTAGTTACTGATAAAACTAAATATTATAATGTAAAACTTAATATTAAAATTTTCCTAAGGAATATAATATAATATTAGTATTTTTTTTAGTAAGGAAGAAATAAAGATTTATTTCCTTAAGTTTAGTAGAGCTTAAATTCTTTAATGCATTTATATAGGTTCTACCTACTTTTCATACTCATAATATATAACTTTAATTTTAGTAGGTACTTATAGTGGCTAGCCTACTGTATAGTGGTTACTACTATAGTAATTAGTAGGTAGGTATAGCTACTTTACTAGTACAATTATAGTAACTACCAACATTTTGTGTTCATTTTGATATACTTACTTACCTAATTAAAGATCTTATATTTATGTAGGTAGGTAGTAAAAGTGTAAAAGTGTAAATAAATTAATAGTTCATAATTGAACAGTTTATATTTTTATTTTCATGAAATTTTAAACGATTGTTAAAAAAAAATTTACAAGATTACAATAATTAATAATTTGATTAATTATTTAGGAAAACCTACAAATTATAATAGAAACATACTTACATTTTAAAGGTAAAATACAACAGAATAAAATTAACAGTAAAAATATAATATTAAATAATACAAATAACACACTGGAAACAATGTATTAAATAACAAATGTAAGTACATATAAAAAAACATTTTAAACACCATACCTACATCATAACACTAATAATAGAAACAGGCAAAATCATAGCAGCAATCTTCATGCAACTATTTTAAATTTAAACTAATAGAAAACAATTAATAAACAACAAAACAATTGATTGACTACCAAATTTCTAAACAGAGTATCTGATTTACTGATAGCGTTTTTTCTTTCTTTTCACCTGAAACAAATAATTACATGCTTAAAAGTTAAAACTAACACTTACTGATTATTATTTAACATAAAAAAAAAATTAAAAGAATAAACTAAAAATAAAAGAAATAATAATTTTTAGTTACGTAAATTGTTTACTTTTAATTAGGTAGATTGTAAATCTACCTAGGTACCTTAGGTATTAAATCTATAAATACTCAAGTTGTACAATAAGCGTATGTTCTGGCAGTTGTTGCAAAAAAATTGACTTGATATAGAACAGAATAAAAGAAATCATCCAGCAGTGATCCTTTTTTAAAAAAATTAATGATTAATTAATGTAAATGATCTCTGATTTACTGATGGTGTATTAAGCGTCTAGACGCATAAGTCTCTACTAAGGACATTTTGATGATTGATTAATCGAGATTATAAACACTTATGAAGAATCGATGCTATTTTGGAGATGGCATTTATTGCAGATCTGAGTGTTACGTATGATTAGTGACAGGGCACCTATTGTACTGATTAGAATGATTACGCTTTATGTATATTTGAATGTTTAACAGCTTACCTGGCGATATAATTTAATTTATTCAATTAGACTTTGAGCAAAATAAGAAATGTACTAGTTTAAAATAGTTTTACCTTTTTTTCTTAATGTATAGCGTTTATAGTAAATATATTTTATATATACTTTGCTATATTATTTTACCTAAAATAATAATTTCAATATCTAAAACCTAAAGACAAAACCAAGTACTGAATACCTACCTAATTAGTTTTGTAATGGTATGTTACAAATTGCTTACTAAAGAAATAAAAAACAGACACAGTGAAACATCTAAGCTAAACAAGAACTGAAAAATAATTAGATTAAGAATTAACATATCAATTTGTATTTACATTTACCAGAAATAACATGCAGAAGAAAATGTTAGACATGATCAATTTGATTTAAAAGAAACAAAGCATCATGCATTTGATAAGTTTTTAAAAATAAAATATTAATTTTTACAATTTCCAATTTTATTCTCAATTGATCTATACTACCTATACAATTACTAGTAATATATTCAAAATTAAAATAGTAATTGATAACATATTTTATTTCATAATTTGACTAAATATAATTACAAGGTTAAATCATTCAATAATTTAATAAGTACCAGAATTTAATTTTTTATTGATGAATACATGAATCATTTTTAAAAATATTCCCTACTTTAGATACAATCTACTTGTTTATAATTATATAAACACACACTAAATCATTATATTATATAAAAAAATAACTAAAATCAACAGTCTTGGCTCAGGGCCATTCTACAAAATTTAAAACTTTCATAATTATCCTCCCTATACATTTCAAAGTATCTTAAAAACATGATAAACAATAACTTTGTAACAATTTTATTTGTTTCAATTGATAAAATCCTATCAACATAATAATTAATAAACATTATATTAATACAAATAATGATTTTCTTACAATAAATTATATTATATCATAACAAAGACCAAGGATGTATTTAAAATTATTTTTGAAGCAGAGGAAAAAATATTTTTTGTTAGGTGGAAACTTTCATTAAACAAATACATCCTTGACTAAAAACTAATAACCATATAAATTATAGTATGTTAAAATTCTACTAAATAAAAATACATGACAATATTGAAAAGATTTTACATCTTATTTTACCATTTAATATTATATTTTTATAAGAATTATGAAATAAAGTGATTAATATCATCAAGGACCTATAAAAATCTTTAAATACCTATAACTTAATAAAAAATATTTGTCACCTATTAAATTATAAATGTAAATTAGAATAGAATTTTGAATATACCTAAATTAATTTTACCCAGTAATTATTTAGGTTTTGGGTATATAATAAATAATATAAATAAACAATTTTGCGGGTAAATTACAAAATAATATATTAATATGTTATATACTTTTAGTTATATTCAAAATACCATTTAAAAGGTGACAAACATTATTTTAAAAACAAAAACCTTATTTCAATTTTTTTTCATTGCTGTACCCTTTATAAGTGAAAGCTGTTAAGCCATATTTCTGTGTTTCTACAGGTACTTAATAGAAACAACAATTTGGGAAATTTTTTTTAACATGTACTAATTTTTTCAGTAAACTTTAATTTGTATTAATTTTAAATGACCATCAATCATAATATGGTATTTTTACAAAATAAAATGAGAAACTTTACCACCAATTGACATTTATCTAACAGATTTTTTAGGAAGTATATTTTTAAATAAAAATCCTTACTTTAAAAGTAAAGTCAGTATTTACAGTTATAGATATTCATTTAATATTATTAAAACAATAAACAATTTAAACCATAATCGTGTTCAACATTACAGTAATTTTACTTGAATAATTGAATTTAAAGTTAGAATGATTACAATTATATTTTAAAAATTAGATAGGTTATTAAATATTAAATGTTTATGGGATTGAAAATTGAATTACTGGAATTCCATACTGTCTATAAAAGAATATAATAATTGTTATAGAAGTTTATAATTGATAGTTCAAATTGAAAACAAAAATTAATTTATAATTGACAAGGTTGGATTATAACTATATATAATAAATTATATTTTAAATTGACAATGTATGATGAATATATTTAGTAATAAATAGCCAAATATTAATACATGGCATATTCAATATTATTTTTTTTACGTAGGTACAACATTTTTTAACGCAATTATATTTAATATAATATATTTAACCTGATTTAATTCTGAAACAAGAAATATATAGGTTTGAAATCATATTTTTTTATTTTTCTATGTATACTTTTTTAGGTAGCTGAAAAGCTCCAACTATCTATTTTAGAAATTAAAAAATTAATAAACTAATGATAAATTTATCTATATTTTTTTGTTATATTTGATGAACTATTGTTTATTATATGGATAAGATCTAGTTTAAAACTTAAATTAAACTAAATGTTACCTAATAATATTCTTTAATAATTATAGGTAGTAAAAATATCAAATCACTAATCACACTCCTAATTAAAAAATGTTTACCCAGGTACATTACTAGGTTACAAGCAAGTCATGTGTTACTTTGTGGCAGCATACAATTTTAAAAAAATTGAAGGCTGCAAAATTAAATAAATATCGGTAAAGGCTAGCGATATTTAACAACGAGCCTGTATTTACCTATAACTAATTAATGTCACTATTCATTTTTAGAATACCCTAAATAGGTAATTAAATCTAAAATCACAGTATAAATGGAAGAATCAACAAAAATTAATTATTAACAATAAAATCACAATATTACTACTAAAAATAAATAAAGTAATTTTGGCACATTGTTTCAAAACATAGGAAATTTAATGTCAAACCATAGTTTCCATGTCACTTATAACTTCAATAATACTACTTTCAGATACTTGAATGGCAACCCTAGTGAAGTTTTCTTTACTTTCAGCTACATTTCTTACCTTTGTTTTTTCACAGTTAATAACTCTTTTTTCAGTACAAGGTAGATTATCAGGTTCATCAATATTAAGTTTTTTGTCATCCATTTGATATGTTTTAAGAGTTTTATTGCTAGGAGAGGGTGACAAGAAAATAGTTTTCAAGTTTACATCTAATATATCATTATTTGAGTACTTACTGTTTCCGTTCATCAATTAGCAGCAAATAATAACATAAAAATTAGTGTTAAACAAATAAGTAACATATGTATGATGTAAACTAGCTACACTGGGTGATTTTTTCAACAGTTAACCCACACATTGTCTTAAAATGTATTAGGTATTTTAAAATAATTTTGTTTTTACAAATTTTTTTTGAAAAATCTACATTTAAAAATGTATAACAAAAATTGTAAAACATAATTTTTTCCAAAAATGTTTTTTTTGTTATGGTTTAATAAAATATTTTCAAAAAACTTCTTTTTTTTTAGTGTTAACTGTGAAAAAAATCACCCTGTAACATATATAGTTTTGATATTACTTACTTATTCAGAGTTTCATAAAGACCGTGTTCCTTGATATACGATTCAACCAACTCGCTAATAAGAAATTTTACACTTTCATTACGAGACAATGCTCTACGTACTTTTGTCGAACTAACTTCATTTGTTATCCATTCAGTTACAACAATTATGTTTGCCTAGAATAGTAGAAATATTCATATAAAGAAATGTATAAACATTATTATATTAGATTACCATGTATTTAGTTAGAACATTGGATTCATAAATAAATTTATGAGGATTGGATCCCGAACGACTAACAACAATCAAACCAAAATCTCGAACAATAGCTTCTATCTATAAACAACATATTTTATTAATTATTGTTATGCTTTAAAATAAAATATTACTTGTGAATACATAAATTGAATTCTGTACTTCATGGAACGTGCAACAAAATGTTCTAGTGTCTACAATAAATAATAATAATACACTTACGTCATCATCATTCCATAACCCTGGAACAGCAAAAGATTCCAATAAATCAGCACCACACAAAAGTCTTACATTCACTGCTCTATTTTGGTTTGAATCATTGGCATTGAGATTTTCAATAAATTGGACTGGGAATAATGAAGTATCAACTTTTAATGCACCATTTAGTCTAGAAGTGATTATCATATTGAGATGATTCTGTAATATTATTATAAGATATGAATCAAAATTCATAAAAGCAAATAAATGGATAAATGTTTACCTGATGATATTGTAGTACTTGTCTCGTTCTTGTCCAACCGTTTTGTTTTACTTCCCAATCGGACATCTTCACCCAAGGTAATGCAACTAGAGCTTGCTCGATCATTGCACACCTATGTAATGACGGTGCTAGATCTTTCTTTTTATACGAATCATGGGTAGGTGATATCAAACCCCCACAAATTGTATGACCCAAACGATTTAAGTGATCTCGAGCGATTTCTAAGCAACATCATATAAAAAATAATTTAACAGATTCTACAAAAACAAATAATAACATATTTTACCAAACATTCGCAAATGCATATTTGTTGGTGGGTTAAAAGATCCAGTTGATAGCAATATTATATTTTTGTTATCCAAAAACATAGTTAAGCATTTAAGAGTATTTTATATTTATCAAGAAGTTATAAATTTGAATTGTTGATGACACTAAAATAAATAACTCGTAATTCTAATCTGGTCGGAATAAATGTTTGTTTATTTATAATAAGTTATTCATAATTTTGAAAGTTACTAAATTAAAAAATATTAGTAGTAGTCAGTGGACCTAGTCCCAAAGAATAGAGATCATCATAATTCAATAATTGTAGTCATTAGTAATTTCTGTTTCACTTTCAATTTAACATTTGACATTTGTATAGTTTTGTTATCAGTTATCACCATTCACCATGGCTAATATGTAATCACTAATCTCCATGAACCACAGAATTATCTATTGCATGAACCATAAGCGGTGTGAACTATGATACTATAATTATCATATATTATCTAATATCAAAAGTTCATCGTAACTCATAAGATGACCATAAAATATTGATCAGTCTTCAAAAGTTTAAAATGTTTGACAACAAAAAACAAACTAAAAAAGTTCGAAAATTTCAAATGCTTATAAATAAGCCAATAGCCTATATTAATCTGTATATTTTTAAAATTCAATCACTCATAAAATGATTGTATTGTTAGTTGTTACTTACTACTATAAGTTGAACTTTATCTTTAATTTTCAGTGAGGAAACTTATGAAAAATCTTGTATCTTGTACAATTTTTCAAACCATTGGTACCTAGTGATACAATTAATAATTTAATACATTTTAAACCAAAAAATAATAGATCTTGTGATTTTTGTAAGAACTTGAACTTTAAGTGGTTATAAAAGAAAGTTGTGACCATATATTTTTGATATTTTTTATGTTATAGGACTTATAATAACAACATACGAGAAACCTTGTAATGCATTTTTCAAGGTATTTTAGTCACAAATAAAAAATTACTTAAAAAAATTCTAGGAAAGGAGGAGCCAAAATATTTTGAAAATTATATCATAATAAATAGTTATATGAATATTTGGTGATCTTTTGAAGTCCCTAGTTTTTTTTTGTGAAATACAAGTTACGATAAAAAAAAAAAACTATTTTGAAAATGGATTCTGACTGGACCACCCAAAGTACTAGATTCAATTTTCTACTACTAAACAACCCTAAACCTTTAACAAATATGAACTTTTACTGATCGTAAATGTGACATGACCCCCCCCCCCAAAAAAAAAAAAAAACATTGTAATACATTACTCCTGTTAGAAAACAAAATTATAAATTGTTATATATTAATTGTTTTTTTTTTAATTTTTTTTAAATAATTATATATAATATAATTTATTATTAAGTATTCATGATAGTATTATAATATACTATTTCTTCTTACATTAGTTATTAAATAAAAATTAAGAAATTCTAGAAATTCTAGTGGGTTAATTTTTTTTTTTTTGTAACAGCTACATATTTACCTACTTTTTAATTGAAAAGTAAAATAATTTCATTACAATTGTATTTAAGTAACGAGTAAAGTAACTTATCAGTGGCGTTCCCCAGGATTTTGAAATGTGGTTTAAGTATAAGCTAAACCAAGTTTTTACAGCTTTCGTATATAAATAATACATTTATTAGGAGAAAAATGTCAGAGGAGGTGGGGTTAACACCCAAACCTCCCCTGGATACGCCACTCAACTTAATTACCCACTTTTTAAAAGTAACTTACACATCACTAATATTGATTAGATGTGGAGATATTAAATTTGTAACCTGTAGATAATGTGTTACCAACTTTAAGTTACGTTGTTTATGTATTGAATATAAGAAATATGACACAGAAAGCGTATACAGTCTATATTATTTTATTTTGATTTTTGATTTATACATTTACTTAACATTATAATTTATAACTAAAATACAGTGTATAATTAATCTTAACTAATGCTTCACACACAGTTGTGTACTTTTAAATAGTAAAATGTATAAAAAAATATTAACTATTAGTATACAATAAGATAAGTACTGTAAAAAATAAATATTGAAAAATACATTTTTATAACTAATTGGATAGTATAATAACTAAAATTATATATACCTCAAAAATCTAAATAATAGTTATTTTTATCATTGACACATTGTAATCCAAATAAATAACAATTTTCTTTTTCTAAACAAAATAAAATATGTAATAATTTGACAATTTCTACAGAGCATTTAGGAAACCTGTAAAAAAAAAAAATAAATATAATATATTTATTTATATATTATATATTTTATTTAAGTTTATTATTTTATTATCAGTTTCTAATCCACGCACAGAGCAAGTATAGATCATAGACCTATAAACTAATGGACGGAGCTTCCCACACAGCCTACCTTTGGTTAATCCAGACAACATAACTGAGAAAGAAAACATAACATATATCATATATGAGCATATGAGAGACAAAAATATGTTGTGGACTATATGTTTTTGCACACTGTAACATCCCAAAACCCCACTTTTTTCCTTCAACAATCCGGTCTGGTGATTACTCTCTCTATGCACTGTCCATTTAGTTTATAAGTCTATGGTACAGAGCTAATACCTACTCCATGAATCCAAGAAAAATATTTAATCATGTTATTATCTTCATATCCAACAAATGAAACATTCCAGTGTATACAATTCCAGTTATAAAACTACATTATTATTATATTTTATGATTAGTAAGTTGTTATTTTTTCCCCAATTGTATACATTTATTTCATATTTGTTACATTTTACAGTTCCTTATAAAAATAAAGTTATTAAAAACTTGAACTGTAAGTATAAATAAATTAGACATTAAATTTGCATATGCCTATTATCATCTATTTCAATATTATTTAGTAAATTATATTATATCAAAATTGTTACAACAAATTTAAAACACAATTTTAATACTTACTGCTACATTACAATATTTTGTTAAGCAAATAAACTTTGCTTCAGCTACATGGCACAAGATTCTTATTGCTAAATTTATTGAACACCCTAATCTCTTTAAAAGTTGTTCTTCATTTAATAGCATAAATGCTGTACCATCAAATTCCTAATAAATTGATTAAAAATTAAAATAAATAAAATTCAATGATAACTGTTATTAGGTATTATTAGTGGTGGTCAAATGATTATATTATGAGGAGGGAGGCTTATTTAAATTATTTTTAACATACACTATTTGATCATTAAAAATATAATTTATTGGTACCATTTTTACCTAAATCTAAGTTATAAATATTGTAAAAAGGTCATGGGGAGATCTATCTCCCTTTCTATTAAATCCATTTGACCGCCACTAGGTATTATTCAATATTATTTACCTCATCGGATAATTTCTTTGCAATATCTTTACAAAATACATCATTTGTTAAATACTTATAAACGTCTTGAGAAGACCAATATTTTGGATTAGACATGATCTTAATATGTTCTAATTGTCCTATATCAATTTTATGTTTCTTAAATCTTGGATTTCGACGATAATAGTTTTCAAAAGTGGTTTTCCTTGAAACAGTTTATAAATCATTATTAGTATGTTAAATATATTAAAGTATGTTAAGAAGACACCACACACGCATATGTTGTCTCTATGTTACAAGTGTGTAACATAGAAAATATATGCTCAGCAGATCATATTTAGATCTGTTAGTTTAAACATTAAGAGTGAATAGACATATTATAAAACTTGATGGTAAGAACATTATCTGTGTTGATTGTTGGATTTTTACGATTATTCAGTTTTTAAGTGAGTTATGAGCATTTTTAATTTACACTATATTATATATGCATAACTTGCTAAAAAATTGAACTATCGTAAAAAACCAACATACAAACACAAATAATTTTCTTACCATCAAGTTTCACAGTAATTTTTAAACAAACGGAGCTAAACATGGTCTGCTGAGCGTAAATTTGCTATGTTACACACTTGTAAGATAGAGACAACACATGTGGGTGTGGCGTCCTCTTAATAATAAACAATATACCAATTTTCACAAACAACAAATAGTTTTTCTTCAATGGTTTTAACTTCAGATTTAGTATTGCTGAAAATATCCATACTATCCATTCTCCTAAGAATATTTTTTTTTGTTATTATCTTAGCTATAAGTAATGATTCCAGTTCAGTATTACTCTGGTTTAATCGAATTGTGTGTGCTGAACTAATTACATTCTCCAAATAATTCTTACATCCTGCAACAACTAAAGGTTTATTTGACCAATTTAATTCTTTTTCAGCTAAAAATATTTTATAAAAACAACAATTTAAAATACTAACCATTTAATATTCAATAATGATTAGTAAAGATACAACAGTAGTTTAATATATGTATTAATTTGTGTATGTAAAATATTACAATTTAAAAATGCTCTTAACTTGCTTATAAATTAAAATACCGTAGAAAACTCAAGAAACAACACAGTTAAAGCCTTTATCTTAAGGTTTGGTGTAGGCCAACTAACTCTAATATGATAACTAAACTAGGGCCAGATATTAAATACTTTATACGGGATTAATTATTATATGTATATTTACTAAAAAAAAAATATAATATCATCCTTTATTAAATAAAAAAAATACCAATACTGCCAGTGACTTCAATCACAACGCTCAGTAGGATGTTCTGATTTAAATTTTGAAACCAAATTTGAATTGTCCTCTAAATTTACTATGCTTTGACTGTCGTACATTTTTCATATTCTATATCAATGTATTAAAATTTGAATTATGATTAATATGATCTATTTTTACTCCTTTTGTTAGTAAATTTCTAAGTAAAAAAAAGAAAAATGAAATTGTCAAAGCATAGATCAAATATAAAATTAGCATTATCAAATTTAAAATTTAATTATTATTTTGTCATTAAATTATAAAATTTTCAACTTTTATAGCGAATAGAATTGAACATTTAAAACAAGGTTCATGTAAATAGGTAAATATATAAATTACTTTATCACAATAATATCATCAAATATACTTAGTAATATCATAGGCTGACTAACCGTTTTCGCTCAGAATCGTTTTTCTTATACAATGATATTATATCATTGAATTCAAATTTAACACCATCCATTACTGTGGCCACTTGTAACCTACTGTACAGCAGAGCGACACCCACTTGCCCACTTTTTTTTATTTATTTATTTATTTATTTATACCTAAAGAAATTTCTAATTTTTGTAAAATGGTCTCAAGACGGACCCCCAAGCAATTGGTTAAGTAAAAAAAAAACTTTCTAAAATTTAACTATAGGGATATTTTACTGTACTGATATTTACTTATGTTACCCAATTCAAATTTTTTTAATCAAGTAAGTTTGGTATTTGAAAATGAACAGTATCTATTATTTTTATGTTTTTAAATATCAACATTTTTTAAATTTTTTTAGTTTTAAATGTTAAGCATACAATAATAATTGCAGACATATAAGTACTCACTTTTATCATTTTTTGCATTGCAACTATGAGGACATTTTGTGTCTTCAGTAGTCACGAAGAATTCACACATACCAAATAGATCACAAAGGGCAGAACAATAAATTCCAGCCATCTCCTTAGATCCAGGAATTAGAAGATACTCAGATGCTCTAAATTGAGATCTTCTTCCTCTTAAATAAAATAAGTAGAGTTCATATAATTTCTTTTTATTTAATTATAATTATAATTATAATGTGATTATAAAATTAAATACGTACTTGGTGCTAATCAATATTTTAACACCGCCAAGTCCGTTAAGTAACTTATTTTCATTTTTTTTTATTATCTTCAAGGCATTTGAAGGAAAATAAGCTAAATCAACAAGTATGGTGATTGCTTGCTGTAAAATTGAGGATACAAGACCGGGACCAATACTATTTGGTAATGTTGGAATTTTTTTTTTTATTAAATGACTACCACAATAACAATCTTTGTTAAAGTAAATACACATTTTATAGCTATTTTTAGGACTAGTATTATTAACTACATATTCTATTATTGTATCAATATTATTAACTTTGTATTTCTTAGAATTACACTTGTTAACAGTGTTAATATTTTCATGTATATCATCAACTTTTACATCTAAAAATAATGCATCATGCAATTTTTCATCTAATTCAGGTGCCTTTGCTTTAACATTAAAAATTGGTTCAATAACATCAATCTTTTTATTTACTGTTTTTGAAATAGTAGAATTTCCTTTTTCACAATCTCCAATATTTTTTCTTTTTAATGATTCTATCCAACCATCATCAACATTTTGATTATCTCTAAAATAAAAATAATAAATTAATACATAAATTAATATTAACAATAACAAATACAAACAGCCACTAAAAATTATACTTTTTTCTAAAATGATAATAGATTCAGGGACGGCTCCAGGGGGGGGGGGCTAAGGGCTGACCCCTCAAAGCCATATTTCTAAAAATGTGTATGCTGTTAAAAACAAAATTACAAAAAAATCATATTATAATATTGAAAGTTTTCTGAAATTTTTGACTCCCTACCACACGAATTTGGAGAACCCTTGGATGGCCCTGAATAAATTTCTCTTTTTAAGTAATAAGGATATGTTATTAAATTATCTTGGCCAGATTAACTAATATCAATATCAACATCTGATGAATAATAACAAAGTTCAAAATCATTACCTATGTGGAAGCTTTGGAACACTTAAAGAATATTTGTGTTTATTACACCAACCAACTGGAAAAACATCATCGGAATAAACTGAACGCACATGTAGTGATTCTAGACAACTAAATACATAGAATAAACAATTAAACAAGCAATTTTTACAAAATTTATATTTTTCAAATGTATTACCAACTTATACTATCAAAAGACAAAAACATCCAATGATCAGCAAATCCTTGAACTGTAGCTACACGTATACTATCAGTATTCAAAGGATCAACAGCTTCTAGTTTCATACCTATATGAACATGGTTAGTATTTTTCCTGGAGTTCATATCTACAGAAGCTAATTTTGAATTCTTCATTAATATATATTTTGACCAAGAGAATTTGTTTGGGTTTTTCCAATCAGATGGAGGTTGTAGTAAGAATTTATGTTTGCTTGCCCAACCTGAAATAATTATATTATAATAAATAACTAATAAGTATAAAGCCTATTATTCATAAATCCATATTTAACCTGCATTAAATAAATAAGGATTATCTTTTGTAGCCACAAAACTCATACGTTTTTTTACATCAATTTCATTATTTACTTCAACTTTAAAATAATGACGATCATAGATCTTAACAATAGTAGCAACATAAAATTCCATCAATGAATAAGGATTTATTATTTCCAACATTTCTCCAACCTTATAACCATGTTGTTCTGGGATCTTTTTCTGATAACAGAAATATAAATAAAAAATAATAAAAATGTTAACAAATATTTATAGATTATGAGAGGAGGCAAAGCCGGGCAAGCTGGGCACTTTTTCAACTAGTTAAAGTTAAGTTACTTTATATAAAAAGTAGCTAAGTTAAAATATGAGTTGGTTTCTGAAATTTGCCAATTTTCTAACTTAGTTAGAAGTTAGTTTGGTTAAAATAGTAACTTAAGTTAGGGTAGAAGTTTCATTTTAGTTTAAAATATAAATTTTAAAAACTGTTTTTTTTCAAATGTTATGTATTACCACATTCATTAATTATTAAGCAGGTAGATAACTAACTTGAATTATTGGCGATGAATGAAACATTGAATTGAACAACTGTCAACTGATAATTTTATCAAATGTTACAAATAGGTAGGTAATAACCTTAATTTTGAGGAATACCAGTTATTAAAATATAAAAAGTTTAACAAAATAAGAAATTGAAAAATTTAATAAATAAAAATAATAACTAGTTATTTATTATTTTTATTGAGTTAGATTAGATTATTTTACACATTAAATTCAACTAAACTCTATTCCACGAGAGAATAATCACTTTTCGCACATCACGAATGATTCTATTGGTACGCCAAGAACCACGTGATCAAGCTAACACTGGGTAGTTGGTGGGGGATGCGCACTACTGACAAAAATCTGTTGGCGGACTGATTATTTCCTTGTGGAATAGACTATAGTTAAGTCACAAAGTTAATATGAATTAAAACTAATAAGTTAGTGCCTAGTTTTGGAAGGAGGATTCAAAAGGAATGATTTTTAACAGAACTAAATGTCAAGACCTTTAAACTTATCTACTAGTTTAGACAATAAATTAAAAATATTTGATACAAGAAAGACAAACAAATAGCATAAAAATAAGTAATTTTCAGGAATTTTAATTTTCAAATCAAGCAAATATAATAAAGTACCTATTGCAAATTTAATATTACTAGTATTTAAAACTATTATTATTATTAATATGATAATTTATTAACTTAATCAATATATAAATATAATTGTATACCTTTAACACATTCAGAAGTACACTAGAATCCATGGAATTTTCTAAATTAGCATCTAAATTCATCACTCTCCATGGAAGTCCTAAACATAAAATAAAGCTGATAATTTAAAGTAAGAATGCTATATTTTATTTAATACCTTTTTCTTCTGCCCATCCTAATGGAAAAACCCTTTCATTCAAATAAAATAACCAAAATGATTTTTTCTTGGTGCTTTTTACTCCTTGTATTTGTAAAAATAACCTCCCTCCCACATTTTTAAGCACCTAAAATAAATATAAATAGTCAACAATGTCTATATTTTATTTCAAATGAGAACACACCAGGCGGCGGACAAAAAGCGGTCAAAATTTGCGCAGGTCTCGACAGTTTTAGCTGCAGTTATTAATTTTGTGGTAGGAGTGTGTTGCTGGCCGCCTCTGATAACGATGCGCGATGCGGTGCGTTCTCATTTCAAATAGAGTATAGTGTAGTATTAAATACATTTAAAAGACAGAAAAAATGTTAATACTATAAAATGTATTGTACTTTTGAAATCCAAACACGATAAGGGTATTCTGTATCTTGAACTTCAACAAACATGTTACGCTTGAATATATTATGAATTGGAGCACCTTTCTGAAATATAAATACATGTAAACATATGTTATTTTTATATTGACATTTTTAAAATTGGTTAGAATGTGTAGGTATAATTAATAAAATACAAAAATCTACCATTTGCAATACAGTGTTTGATACAGCATGCTCACAATTTTGAACTCTTTCTTTAATATCTTCTGGGATTAAACGTGAACGTCTCTCAGGATGAGGAGGTATCAGTTGTTTATTATTTTCACTTCCCCAGTTTAAAGAATGAAGGCGCGATGAGTTTAATTTTAACCAAAAATTGTGTTTATCATTGTCGTCATCAAAATAATGCAAACTAAAACAAAATTTGTTACTTACCTATCTAATTATAAAGTTTTTTATTACATACTTTATGAAAGCGCCTTTAGATAAACATACACTAGCAAACCAATAACCACTACCATCTTCATTTTCAATTTCCACCACTGAACCCAATTCGATTCCATTCATTTCACTCTCACAAATCTGTAGATAAAATTGTATTTGATTACAAAATATGTAATTTATAGGTACTTATTTTTACATATTGTAGATTTCTACTTACATGATGAAAAAAATCTTTAGGTACCGCTTCTGCATTTCTTACAGTAAGATATTTAATCCAATCAAATGGTTTATCTAAAACCAATTATGAACAGTTATAATAAGCAAAAATAAAAACAATATGTATGATACACTCAAGAATAATGTAAACAATTCTATTGTGTTTTTGTATATACACATGAGGTATATAGAACATAATGCAACACAAACACATGTTATTACTTATTTCAACGACTATACACGAATCAAAAAATTGGAAGTAGAGTTGAAATAACTAATTATTTTTGGGTTTTCGGTCAGTTCAATGTAATACCTACTCCTCAAATAAAGTAGCTAAAAAGTTCACATTTTAATTTGGTTTCTTAATAGGCTTTATGTTTGAATTGCATAAATATTAAATGGTATATTGTACTACAGCTAAAGAATCATTCAAAGCCAATACTTTGTAAGCTTGCTATAACTTACCCTCAACAAACAAATCGTCAGAATTAGACGACATCGTGATTAATTCAAATCAGTGGATATTATATTATATAATAATAACAAGATCAAACAATACACAAATCCGACGCAGTTTCGTACGAACAATATTAATATTCGATGGTAACTATTCAATAAAATATGTTCACAGAAACCATGCAACACGGTAAACGACGGTTTGTTTATTAATCTATTTTGTCATGTGTTAACTGTTAATGTGTTATGTATATAGTACTGATATGATTTCAGTACCCACCTAACATGAGTACATGACTTGTGAGAATTGAGAATGCTCGTCATTCGTGATTCTTACTTTATAGGGTATGGGTTGTAGAAGATAAACGGAAGAGTTCATATAGGTTGGTACACCATTACACGTGATAATATTATTTTTATATGACACTTTGGCTATTGGGGAAACAGATTAACAAAACGCGCTCTGGTGGAAACAATTTCTACCTCCCGATTCGGGATGTATAGATATAGTTTGATATTGGTTATTTTACTTTTTATAATAAATTAATTTTGGTATCGAAATTGTATACGCTTTTATAGCTAACTGTGTACATTGGTAAGTACAATTTCTACGATAGGCGTCGACAGCGCTCCCAGTGTTAATCTGTCTTCCCAATTAATAGTGCAATATAATATTTTCGGATTTTCCATGGTTTTTCAGGGAAAGTAATACGCGGACGTCTCCTATTGGCTATTGGCCCTGATGCAACAACAATAATTGTCAGTGGACGGTGACGACTGCAGGCTTGCCGCGGTCTGCGTCTACCACTCGCTACTAACCAGTGACCGGGTATATATCTTTCCATGCCAGTGACCAGGTATATATCTTTCCATGCCAGTGACCACTGTGGCAGTGTGGCACCATGTAGTGCCTTCAAGGCGTCAACAAGAACTAGCCGAGTACAGCCACATAACAATTTAGGTAATATAGTATAAGCACGGACTAAGATATAATCTTAGTCCGTGGGTATAAGCCATAAGGCCATATCGGTATAGCCCGCGATTAGGTTAAATATTATTATAGACATGGTAATTGGTTTTATAATAGTATAGTATACAGTGTGTTTCAACTTTCATTTTAAAGGTAACACGAAATATTACAGTTCATTGACCTCGGATTCAGGATTGATTTTACTTGAATTTAGAAAAAATTCAGTCGATCAGAATTTGGTGCTGAAAGTAGTATTGCGCATGCGCACACGGAAATAACTAAACATATGAAAATCATCAAAATATGTGTACCTACCTATTTCTGTATTCCCATTTACCAGTCCCTACGAACTCCCGAAATCTCTATATCAATATAAGGTCACTGGACTAAAATATTTCGTGTTACCTTTAAAAAGAAATACACTGGCTCCATCCGAGTTGAGTCCCGAATTTAAAATTGCTATATACTATGTAGTTAGGCGCAGGATTATTTTAGGTTTTATCTCTACACTAGTCGGTTTTTTTAGGTACTATTATAGTTGAGTCCCAAATTATTGTAATTTGTAGGTAATAGGTATAGTGTATTACACTACGGTGGCGTAAACAGGTATGAGGAATGGGTCCACAGGTTACCCCGGACTCCCTAGGACCTTTGTATGTACCTATATAAATTATAGGTACCTAACTACCTGTAGATTCTTTTCTTAGTTCATGGTTAAAATGTCTGTTATCTAACAATAGTATGGACCCCCTCCTTGAAAAAAATTTGGTTGCGCCACTGTTACACTAGTTGAGTTCCTAATAATTTAGTGAGTACTACAATATACTAATATTTTTCTTCCCATTTTAACAGATTTAAGACTTTCTATAATCTACAGTATTTAGACCTGCAAAGATATTTGGTCAAAAATGTTTTTTTACAGTTTAATTTTTTAGTTTCTTAGCCATTAAAAATATATAAGTAACGATGAAAATATTAAATATAAATATAAATAAAAATATATTCTCAATGAAGATAACAAACTTAAAAAATCATCAAGTTTGTCCAAAATTGCAATCTATAACTATAGAAATCCTTAGCTTAATCAACATTTAATATTATACTATAAATACAAACTAATTATTTATTGTAAATATTAACATATTTTATACCTGTTAAAATAATTTGATGAACACGTGATACGGTTGAGCCGTTTGTACTGTTCATTTTAAAAAAAAAATTTTAAATTCTAAGCAGATTGATGAATGTAATGATTTTACAATGATGTGTATTTTTTTTTATTTTTTTATTTTTATTTTTTAATTTTTGTGTCTGTCATCACCTTTTAGGACAGTAAAAATGCTTGGATTTTCTTCAACAATATCTTTTCTGATAGAAAAATGAATCTAGTTGGTACTTTGGGACGACAATTTTTCAGTAATTTTCAAAAGCACCATGAAAAACAACATAAAAATTAAGGAAAAACGGAAATTATTACGCAAAATTTGTTTACGAGAAAATCGATTTGGGTTAAAACTCTAAAACAAATAACTGTAGATACATGAACATTTCATTAACTGAGTGTTTATATTTTCAGTTTTTATACACCATAAAATGTTGACTCTTTTTGAGCTGTTTTTGTCAGTTTTCAATTTTTTTTTTTTCTATAAATATCAATAAAATTTTATTTGTTGGGTCTAAAAACGTGAAAATGTAATACAAGGCTCCTGCTATATTATTGTTACATTAGCAGTTGAAATATATTAAAAATACATAGTCACATTTTTTTTATAAGCATTTAAAGTTTGAATTTTGACAACATTTTATTCAAATTTAAAATTTAATAATTATTTTGTAATTAAAAATTTATAAAATGTTCAACTTGTATAGCTAATAGGATTGAAAATTTAGAACAATGTTTCATGTAAATAGGTTATATATAAATTTCTATTCATTCACAATAATATCATCATATATACTTACTGCTCAGTATAATATCATAGGCTGAGTGCTGACTGCAGACTGTTTTCGCTAAGAATCGTTTTTCGTATGCAATGATATTATATCGTTGAATTCAAATTTCACAGTTTTTTAAATTTATTTTAGTATTTTTCTAAATGTTGTTCTATTTTTCGTAGATTCAATATAGGTGGTACCTAAATAATAAATACTTTAAATACTTTAAATCGTGGTTATAAAAAGTGAATTCGGCGCATCCTAGTTTGGTCCCAAGTATACTAGGGACTAATCACAGGTATTTGCAGTGTATTACACTATAATATATTATAGTATTGGATCCGGGATTATTTTATGTAGGTACACACTACACACTGACAGTTGACACTAGTTGGATCCGGGATATTTCACTACAAAAGTTGTGTGCCAAATTATTTTAGGTATTATATACTAGTTATGCTTATGTGTCCTGTTATTTCTTAGTGAGTACCTACTACAGACTACAGTATTACACTTAACTAACATTTTCCTTCCCATTTTAATAGACTTATATAGGAGTTAAAGGAGTTAAAGTTAGGAGGATTACCCATGATCTATTTATACCAAAACCAAAGGTTTGATTAAGGGGGCTGGAGCGTGATTCATTTTCGGTCAAAAACATAGCTCACGACTTCAATCACTACGCCCAATACCTATAATGTTCTGATATTAATTTTAAAAGCAGATTTCAATTCGTCACTAAATTATCAATATGCTTTGACAATTTCATTTTTCTTTTTTTTTTACTTAGAAATTTACTAACAAAAAGATTAAAAATAAATCATATTAATCATAATTAAAATTTAAATACATTGATATAGAATATGAAAAATGTACGACAGTAAAAGCATAGTAAATTTAGAGGACAATTCAAATCTGGTTTCAAAATTTAAATCAGAACGTCCTACTGAAGTCACTGGCAGTATTTTTAGAAAAAAAATGTTAGTGATTTTATAAGGTAATAATATGTGATGACATGTGCATGCACGTAGGTAAAATGACAGACGTACATATCCGGTCACTATGATGTCCCTATAAAACGTGATGGGTACTACGAATTACACACACTAATGTCCATTTACTTTCAACACATTCACAAATCACAAGACCCATATAAACTGAAATATAAAATGCCTAGTTTTTACTCCTAAGAATGGATTACGCTCCAGCCCCCTTAATAATGTTAATTTACAATTTAATTTTTCAGATTCTTTGCTATTAAAATTATTTATTATAAACATTTTACAAAAGGTGATATAATAAAAATATATGTATATTGTATAATACCAAGAATTAATTTCGTAAACATTTTTATCAACACAACCAAAAAAGTGATTTTTTTAACAATATTTTATTTATTTTTATTTGAAAATGTTATAGGGTGTGACGACTGGGTATCCTATCTAATCACACGGTTCATGTTAAACTTTTATTATTCACTTATCAAATCTACTTATTTTACAAAAATTAATGTATAGATTGTATATTTATTTCAATAAAAAAAAAAGTAGGCAAGTGGGTGTCGCTCTGGCTCTGCTGTATAGTAGGTTACAAGTGGGTCACTGTAATGGATGGTGTTAAATTTGAGTTCAATGATATAATATCATTGTATAAGAAAAACGATTCTGAGCGAAAACGGTCAGTCAGCCTATGATATTACCAAGTATATTTGATGATATTATTGTGAGTAAGATAATTTATATATTTCTAAAATATCTTGTTTTAAATTTTCAATCCTTAGCTATAAAAGTTGAACATTTTATAAATTTTTAACCACAAAATAATTTTTAAATTTTAAATTTGATAAATGTTGTCAAAATTTGAACTTAAATGCTTATAAAAAAAAATTGTGCCTATGTATTTTTAATATTTTTCAACTGCTATTGTTACAATATATCAGGAGCATTGCATTAAATTTGCATGGTTTTTTAGCCGACAAATTAAATTTTATTGGTATTTATAGAAAAAAAACTAAGAAAATTGAAAACTGACAATGTCTAAAAGTATGTCTTTACATACAACAATTTTTTTCAACAAATACTGTGTGTATTTCTAAAAACAATACATTTCTAGCTCAACTCAGAATTTAAAAATAATATCCTTTTATTTAAATATTTTTTTAAAAGTTCTATCATGTATAGAAAATGATGAAATAAACATTTGAAAAATATGTCGAGTATCTAAAGTGAATAATTTTTTAACACCATCGCCGAAATAAGAAAATTGTAGGTAGTATGAGAATTTGTTAATTTATGGGTGAACATCCAATGTCGAACTCCAAATGCTCGTAAAAAATTAATTTAACATTTTACCCCTTCAAAGTACCAACTATAGATTCCAACTCCTACCTATCAGAAAGAATGCTGTTGAAGAAAATTGAAGCATTTTTAATGTCCCGACAGCTACACATAATATTGTAAAATCAATACATTCATTGCTTCGCATTTGCCACAGAACCATTTTTTTCATTGGTTATACCAAACACCCATAATTATTTTTTTCACGTCATAAACCACTCACCTCTAGTGGATATAGTACACAGAATCTATTTTTGTTTAAATGAATAAATTACACGTAGGCACACCTCGCGAGTCGTGGACCTATGGTGTGATTTTTAACGCATTTCGTTAAAATTGTTTGCTATAATAATAACTATTAACTACCAATACGCGTTTTAAAATTGTATCCTGATTTGAAGTAATAATATATTTTATCACTGCGGTGTACCTATAATTATTTAAGTAAGAACTAGGAAGAATATAATATTAAATACACATAGAAGATAGGAAAATAGGATCAAAAATTAGGTGACCACATTTATGATTCGAGCTAGAAAAAAGGTTCAAACACCGCATTTCTGTGATGAGTGGTGATATTTTATTTAAAGATGACGGTAATATGTGAGACATTTTAAGATCTGAAATAAATAAAATTACTAACAACAATTTTTACTGAACAAACGTCAAACGAATACAATTTGATTTAAAAACAACATTTTAGAATTAAAAATAAAATAAATGTTTATCTCATCTAATATCTACTAATCATTCATAAAGATAAAATTTGTTTTCATTTAGCAGTTTCTTTAAATCGGTGGTTGATTGAAGTAAATAAAACATTAAACAGCGTATATGTCAATTTTAGAACCTGAAATAAATACAAATATATGACCTATTATATTGGCTATTATAATTTATAATAATTTATGTTTTCTAAAATCAGCAACCGAGAAATTTTAAGTAAAATCCAAAAACATTTTGTTACTACATATATTTATAGCATTTATAATAATAGATAAACAATAACACTGCTTACTTTGACTAGTAGATTTAAGTTTATGGTGAAAATGTAATATATTCTAAATTCTAATGATATTGTTGCTTTTGTCATCATCATTAAAATAAGTCGTTTAAATGATTTGTTTCGAGAATAACATGGTTTATGTTCGAAAAGTGAGTTCAATATACCATCGTGCTAAGAAGTTAAAATAATTATAAATATATTATATAGGTAGTTACATGGCAAACACCTATTATAATATGAAAAAGTATTGACGTATAATGTATAGGTACTAACGTTCGTGGACATATTTGTTTTAAATAATTTTAAGTTATCTTCTATCGTTTTAGGTCAATAAAAAATTATGACGATGTAACAATTGTCTGTAAACATTATTTTTCAAAATGTTCGATGTATGGTTATTGACTTAAACTTAAAAAACAAATATTTCCAAAAACATTAGAAGATTTTGAAAAATTAGTGTTTACCATGTGAAATACTGAAATAATATGCAATAAATAATACAATAAAACATATAGCCACATTACATGCATCAAGTATAATACCAGTGTTGGGTATAGTAACGTAATTATAACGTTATTGTAACGGCGTTACTTTGCTAGTAACGCGTTACGTAATTTCATTAGAATTATTTCCAAGTAACGAAAATGTAATGTAAATTACTTTTGAAAAGTAATTTCTATAGAATAACGCGTTACAGTTTCGAATTATTAAGTACCTACACCTACCTACCTATTGCGAATTCAAAAAACATGTTTGTTTATTACGCGGGTATTATATTATGTTTACCAATCTGATATTTGTATACCTACATTTAATTTTAACTCGCCACATTTCAGTTTTCGATTGTTTTGACATTTGACATGTCGAATTGCACCTAAATCACGAAACCGTTTATTAAATTTACTATTTAATTTTATTCCTTTAAATAGGTTTCCTATGAATAGCTTGTGTGGAAGACTAAGTTATATACGATCCTATTAACTATTCAGGTTTTATAAAGAATTTGTTATTTGTATGTTCAATTTGGCTGCAGAAAATAATTGCCAAGAAATTAAATTTTTTTTTTCTTACAAAAAAGTAATGAGTTACTTTTTTATTTGAAAAGTAAAGTAATTTCGTTACAATTTTATTTTAGTAACGAGTAAAGTAACTTAATTACATTTATCTCTTAGTAACGAATAAAGTAACTTAATTACTTTTCAAAAGTAACTTACCCAACACTGTATAATACATATTACAAATACTTACTAAATCATACATATTGCTAGCACAAATGCAATAAATTGAAATTGTCATGAAACCCGCCACATCACTAGCTATACACAATCCCAATATTATTGGATCAACAAAACCCTAAAAATAATACCGGTATAATTAATAACTTAATCCCTATTTTATAATTAATTGTTGTTATATGGTCATATATTATTAAAAATAATATAGTATTATATTCTTTTAAAACTAAATTCTTGGTTTTAATATGTAATTTTATCCAAATTTGAACTTTAAATGTCTGTAAAAAAATAACTGTGTTTATATAATGTTTTAGAAATGTTGGTTACATTATGAATTATCTATGAGAATTCTTGCCTTAGATTTTCAATCATTAGCTATAAAAATTGAACATAGTATCATTTTTTAACTACAGTAAATTTGAAAATATTCGATATTTTGATAAATCTTGTTAACATTTGAATTTTAAATACTTATTAAAAAAAAATCATGCACATCATTAATAATTATTAACTCCTATTATAACAACTTATAAGGAACTAACATTTTCATAGAAATTGCTAATATTAACATTCAGTGAAAATGTCATCTATATTTGTGTCATCGCTTATTTTTTTTAGAGTTACACTAAAAAAACACAACATAAATTGTTTGTTTATTATTTTAATTTAGAACAATATATGTGTTAATGTTTAAATTTATATTATATGAATTGAGTAGAAAGGTAATATTTTCAATGTATATTCTACAGGATAATATTTTTTACAAAATTCTATAAAATATAAAATTTTTGAAATAGTTTAGTTGTTATAACCACATAGTTAAAAATGTTTTTCAACTATTAATACAATTAATCAAATACATTAATACTACCACACACCTGTATGACTTGAATCATTGTACAGACTGATAAGCCAACATATAGTATAAAAGTTTCTATTATTATTAATATTGGTTTTTTATATACTGTGTTCATATCTTTAAAAAACCTAAAAATAAAGTAAGTAGGTTTATAGTATTAATATTGTACATTTGCACCTAAGTAATAATAAGTTTTTTGATTTGGTCTCTTAGGTACTAATTTATACTCTAGTGTATGTGATCAATGATATTTATACAATTTTGGTTATAGGTATTATTATAGATTAATTCATAAATCATTGCGGTTGCGTAGTTTCTATAATTAGTAATTGGTTCTAATGGTTCTAAGGCTGATATAAGTTTTTATAATCGTAATAGTGGGCGCTATACCCACACATCCCCATTGTCAGTGAAATTGCATAGATCATGATATTATATATAATATATTAATTTATTATTATAAATTAATGAGGTAATAATGGTTTAATAAAGTTGTATAATTACAATATTTAATAATTAAATTGAATATAAGTATTGTTTATAATATTATAAAGTCCATCTTCCATTTTATTTTTTGGATAAAATGTCTAGTAGGGATGTGTCTTTGGGATTCAATTTTTCTTCAAGATTATTAGGCGGCTAAATTTGAGTAAACAGGAAACTTTAATCCATTTTAAATATTTATTTTGTCCGGACAGAATGTTTAAGTTAAATGTCACCATGCAAGTACACTTATATAAACTATAAGTACCTACAGTGCGTTGAACATGGCTTACTTCAACACCTGTTGATGGTGTTTGATCGCGACCCTTAATTTCTCTTCGTCCTCGGTTACCATCGCTTCTTGGACCTGTTCTTCGAGTATCTGAAAATGTTCCTTCACGACGCCCGTGGAATACATAAACGTCACGTTCAAGAAACAAATTTCCAAGTGTGCAATATACGTGGGCACAGCGTATACAATATATTTGCACACGTAAACTGCAGTCGCATGTGTCGTCTTTATCGGCAGCACGTCCATGAAAGGGAACGTGAACGGATCGCCCATCCGCACCCAATCCAACGAAACCGTGTACAACACGGGAATCGCCACGAACACGTGGGACATGATAAAGTGGTATCTGATCACCGTCACGATTTTCCGTCTATAGTTTTCCGGTATTCCCACTTTCCGTGAACGCTGGTACATATCACGATGTTCGGACTGATGGTAGACCCTGACGGCTATTAAAGAAAAAACGCAGATTTCGATGATGAAGCACAGGAGGCCGTACATGCGAATGGATAGATCTTCCGTCGAGTAGACGAACGACATGTACGTCGAAATGGCGAAGAACAGAGTTACGGCCAACTCGCAGTAGGCAAAAAATACCACACGCATCGTGCCATGACCACCGTCGTCACTGCACCCCGACCTTTGTAAAAATATCTCAACTATGTCCACCATGTCGTGTAGTCGTTGGCATACTGAGTGTGATTATTTTTTTCTTTCTTATTTATTCGACACTGATGTGGTGTTTATAAATTAATGTCGATATGAAAAAAACATAAAGGTACAATATTTAATGTTATAAAATTATATAGGCTAGTCCTATATAATAGGTTTGCCTCTTATTAGTAATGTAAAACTGACTTACTATATACTATACCTATGCATTAATTATGTTGGTAGATACTAACAACCTATATATTATTTAACTTGGTCATGTGGAACGCTAGGTACAATCTTTAATATTTTATGAAGGACTATGGCCTATGAATAGTGGTGAAAAATTCTATGAAAATGTATTTTTGTATTTCCAATGATATGGTTTTACTGAGCGGTTTGAGAGTAAATACACCCATTATCAATATTGTAGAAGAGAAGTTAATCTATGTCTGTTTAAAAGTCAATTTTCGATATTTTATTTACTAAACTCAAAAATTCAAATTGAAAAAGTAAAATATCACATGTTTTAGAGTTAAATATTGGACATTGAAAATAAAATTCGAAAATCGACTTATTTACAAACCTAGATAAACTTCTTCTCTTCAATATTTTGTATAATAGGTGTTCATACTGTGATGTCACTCAGTAAGCTATATTATTAGAAAATATATACGAAACTAAGTGTTTCACTAAAATTCACATTTGTAATTTAGTGTGTTACTGACATGTGCGTGTACGTTCCGATATTTATTTTATACACAGTCACTCACACTAATGATCACTTACTACGCCCACATTTACACGACCCGCATGCAATCAAATAGAAAATTGCCAATATTGAACTCCTTAAAAACGGTCGGTATGCAACCCCAAGAGCTACCTGTAGAGTGTAGACCTATAATTCAAATACTCACCTCTGGTTAATAATGTAACTATAACTACCTACTACCTATAATATGCATTAATTAGATGGGTACTAACACGCACTAACCCTGCATATTGAATTACGTACAGTGACAAAAATTTATAATATCGATTATCAATAACAAAACAATAAAACATAGAACGCTCGTAGACCGTCACGGTTTTGTTGAAGTACTCGTCACTTGTATATGCGTGATTCCGCCGCGTATTTTATTTATTATTAAAATTATTGTCACATTTTCGACGTACGTATTATTTGTTTATTTGTTTACCATTCTTTCAAAAATATCCAAACCATGTTCGCCATGCTGCGTTATCATTGACACACTGAATGTGATTATTTTTCGGTATCTTATTTATCCAACACTGACGTGCAGGTGTTGTTTATTATTAATTAATGTTGATGTTATGCAAAAAAACATGCAGGTACAACATTTAATATCTTATAATTATAGGCTAGCCAAACGTCCGCCCTCTATTAATAAAACAAAAATGACTACTACCTATAAATTAATTTTATTGGTACTAACGTCTAACACGCACTAATCTATATGACTATAATATACTAGTATATTATACTATTATTTAATTTGGTCACGTGTAACGCTAGGATACATATTAAATTTAAAAAAAAGGTGGGAAAGTGGATGTCGCTCTGCTGTGCAGTAGGTTACAATGGGTCACTGTAATGGACAGAGATGTAAAATTTCATGTTTTCACTGACTTGTTGAAACTTTTCATGTTGTCATTGACTTGTTGAAACTTTTCAGAAACTTTTCATGTTTTAATGAAACTTTTCAAAAAAATTGAAACTTTTGATTTAATACTTTTATATACCTTTAATTTGTTTTGTATATGATTCAATATCTTTTTTTTAAAAATCTTAATAATATTGTCAAATTATTTAAAATTGATTTATATACCTATTAATGTAATATTACCTATTAGATGCTGGTCACCTTAATTTCATTTAAACGGTAATCATTGAATACTAATAATTATTATATTGAAGCAGTGTTTAATTGTTTATTTTTCTAGTAATTTATCGATTTTCCAATATAAACTAATATTAACTTTTAAAATCAAACTGAGACTAAAAATAATAACAAACCTAATATATTTAATGAACAATAATTGGTTTGTCTCGAATTCATGATGAATAACAAAGGCAGTACATCATAGAAAACAAATTAAATATTACAAGGCAGTTAACAAACTATAAAAACTAATTATTACTAGATAATAGATTTATCGTACTATCATAGTTGTAGCAAACTATATATCTTAGTTCGTGGCAACTAGCAAATAACCTTAGATCATATACAATGGATGGAGCTACTTTAATCATTTACTGTGTCCAACATAACCCCCCACTTATTAGTTATTTTATAGTGATTGTTGGCGAAACGCATGCGTAATAACTCGTTGTTCCTAGAAATTAAATGGGTGGTGGGGGATTATGTTGGACACAACAAAATAATTTTTAAATTTTAAATTTGATAAATGTTGTCAATATTCGAACTTTAAATGCTTATAAAAAAAATTGTGCCTATGAATTTTTAATATTTTTAAACTGCTATTGTAACAGTATATCAGGAGCCTTGTATTGAGTTTTCACAAATTATTACCCAACAAATAAAATTGTGACATCAAATAAATAATAATGCAAAATAATATTTTCAAAAACATTTGCACTTCTTGAAATAATGAGTGTTCAATCATAAAACAATCACTCTGTATACTACACCCAGTGGCGTCATTTCGTTTTCGAGAGGGGCAACAATTTTGACCGGTCCATAATAAAACTGAAAAAAAACCACTCATTAAAATCACATTACATTAAAACTGCATTTGTATTTGTTTTGAGATACAAATCATTTGTATCTCAATACAAATAGGCTTCTTACATAATTTTATCCTTAATAGTTACAATCACGGTTATCTGAAATAACCGTGGTTTCAATCATAGGCATATAATAATACCTCTATTTTATCGAGACATAACAATGACTAAATAATTTTAGATTCTGAGCGAAGCGATGAATGTATTGATTTTATATGATGTGTGTTTTTTTTTTATTTTTTTTATTTTTGTGTCTGTTATCACCTTTTAGGACAGTAAAAGTGCTTGGATTTTCTTCAACAGTAACTTTTCTGATAGGAAAGTGAATCTAGTTGATAATTTGGGGGGTCAAAAGTAAGGTTAGGTTAAGGTTAGGTCCAGTAGTTTTCAAAAGCGACGTGAAAAACAAAAGAAAAATTAAGGAAAAACGGGAATTTCTACGCAAAATCTGTTTTCGAGAAAATCGATTTTGGTTTTTGGTGTAACTCTAAAACAAATGACCGTAGGGACATGAAATGTTGACTGAATGTTTATATTAGCATTTTCTATACACTATAACATTGTCAGTTTTCAATTTTTTTAGTTTTTTTTTCTATAAATATCAATAAAATTTTATCTGTTGAGTAAAAAAGCTTGACAATTTAATAGAAGCCTCCTAGGTTATTGTTTCAAAGGCAGATGAAAAAAATTAAAAATCCTTAGTCACAGTTTTTATTTATAAGCATTTAAAGTTCAAATTTTGACAAAATACGGAAAAATCACGAAAACTAGCAAATTATTTTGAGTTTAGAATTCATAAAAATTATTCTTTTTAAATCTAAGATTTTAAAATGTAATATAAGATTACTTATAAGTTTGTCTACCTTTATCAAAAAAAAATGTCTAAAAGAAACTTAAATACATTTTTATGAGTGTATTTGATATTCACTCGATTTCTCATGTAACAATTTTCATATTTTATTGTAATTAAAAAACGAATGACTGTAGATACTTGAAAATTTTACTGAATGTTTATATTTTCATTTTCTATACACGATAAAATTTTGAAAATATTATGACTCTATTTGAGCTGTTTACGGACATTGTCAGTTTTCAATTTTTTTAGTTTTTTTTCTATAAATATCAATAAAATTTTATTTGTTGGGTAAAAAAGCGTGAAAATTTATTATAAGGCTCCTGATATATCGTTCTAATAGCAGTTGAAAAATATTAAAAATACATAGGCACAATTTTTTTTTATAAGCATTTAAAGTTCAAATTTTGACAACATTTATCAAATTTATAATTTATTAATTATTTTGTAGGTAAAAATGTATAAAATGTTTAACTTTTATGGCTAAGGATTGAAAATTTAAAACAAGGCTCCACGTAAATAGGTTATATATAAATTACTTAATTCACAATAATATCATCAAATATACTTGGTAATATCACAGGCTGACTGACCGTTTTCGCTCAGAATCGTTTTTCTTATACAATGATATTATATCATTGAATTCAAATTTAACACCATCCATTACAGTGACCCACTTGTAACCTACTGTACAGCAGAGCGACATCCACTTACCCACCTTTTTTTTAATTTTATTTAAAGCCTCTATAGTATAAACTATGATAGCTTGACAATTACATTATTTAATTAATACATGATAATATGTAGAGGGATACCTAAATATATTACATATTAGCTACATAAACAGCATATTTTCTGATGGGACAGTGAATCTAGTTGGTACTTTGAGGGGGTAAAAAGTAAAAGATTCCCATTGTATAGCTTTCAAAAACGCCGGGAAAAACAAAATACAAATTAAGACAAATCGAGAATTTTTACGACAAAATTGATTTTGGGTATTAGTATAACTCTAAAACAAATGATCGTAGGTAAATCATCACTGAATATTTATATTAGTATTTTCCATAGGTACACCATACAATTTTCAAAATATTTTGACTTGTTTTGAGCTGTTTACGGACATTTCTGTTTCCATTTTTTTCTATAAATGTCAATATTTAATATGTTGGGTCAAAAAGCTTAAAAATGTAATACAAGGCTTCTAAAATATATTGTTACAATGACAGTTGAAAAATATAGCAAATACATACCTATAGGTAGGCATAATTATTTTTAATAATTATTTAAAGTTCAATTTTTGAACAATATTTACCAAATTTAAAATTTAAAAAGGTGGGTAAGTGGATGTCACTCTGCTGTACAGTAGGTTACAAGTAGGTCACTGTAATGCAGTGGTTCTCAACCAGTGTCCGGGGCACAATACTGTGCCGCAAGATCGACTAGGTGTGCCGCGAGAAATGTCTGATATTTGGGATTATGCTATTGAAAATACCAATTTTTATAAAACTGTGGCAATTAAATGTCAATTAATTGTGCAGATAAGACCGCGATGCATATGTAAGCACATAGCGATGAGTGATCAGTGCCGCAACAATTGGGGGTGCTAGGGGTGCAAAGAACCCCCGGGCCCCCGTTAAATCATAACAATGGACCCCAGGGCCAGTGGCCGAACTATTTGGAACTTTTTATTATTTTAATGTGTTTTATAAAGTTGAAAGTGGTATCTTACTATCTTATTATTTTATCAAAAAATATAAACTAATGAATTTGGGCCCCCACACGAGTTTTCTCAGTGGGGCCCAGTATTTCATATGTATATGAAAATTAAAAAAAAAAATGAATACATTAGAATCATAATTATTATTATTTAATATTTATTATAATATAAAACAAAGTCCTAACTATAATTATAACAAAATAATAAAAATAATAATTTCGAATGGCCGGGGGCTGAATTATACCTCCAATGTCATATTCTCGAATTTCCTAATTTTTCTATGTTGTGACGGCTGATGATTTATTACATTTAAATTGGGACAAGAAAAAAAATAAATGGTTTTAAGGGCCGCATACTACTTTGCTCCTCAGTCCTCACCTATCTGTGTACAATCAATACAATGTGCAATGTGTTCAATGCTCTTCACCTACCTGTAAGCACTGTATATTATATTAACTACATAATATAACGTATAAATAGCTAAAAACAACAAGCAATATGTATTTAATGACCTATTGGTACATGACCATAGTCGCAACTATTCTTAAAAATTCTGGGGGGCTACAGCACACCTAACAAAACTATTAATTTAAAATAACCTATAAACGCCTTATATCTAAATAAATAAGGAATATTTTTTGGAGGGGTCTGAATCGTAGTTGGGGGGTGGGGGCTATAGCCCCCCTCTCCCCTCCCCTGTAGTTTTGCCTCTATACATGGGCCCTATATATTTGGTCGCACACCCACCAATATGTACCAAGTATTGCGGCACTGGTCCCAATTATTAGAAGCTAATAATATAGGTACTTAATATTTATTGTAATATAATATAATATTAAACTCATTATACTCAGTTATTACGATTAAGTAGAAATAATATTTTTCAAATAATATTACAGTGTCTTTGTCGAACAGTCAGCTGTACGAAGTTTCCGCTGTGCCACAAGGCGGGTCGACGCCGGTCGCTGAACATGGGAAGTCCTCAAGTCCACCCAGCATCGTATTGATGAATCAACCATACATCTTACATCTTACATCTAACATCTTACATCTTACATCGATCATTGCAATCTTATAATTATTCACCTGAATGCATGTAATCCTGAATGTACAGTTAATTTATTACTACCCATCTACAAAGTCAACACTGTATTAATAAAAGTATTTATTGTTAAAATAAAATTGAGTTCTATATTATTTGTAGGTACTTAAAAATCATTTGGGTATAAAGGAAACATATTTTAATCATACAAAATTAGATAAACTAAAAGACAAAAATAATAAGTAAATACGTCGTGTTAAAAATAGTTTTTAATTAATATAGGTAGGACAGGTACCTATTATGTAGGTAGGTACTTATCCAAACCTCGTTTATCAGGAATTAAATAAAAAGGGAGGTCAATTGAAAAAAGGTGGGTAAGTGGATGTCGCTCTGCTGTACAGTAGGTTACAAGTGGGTCACTGTAATGGATGGTGTTAATTTTGAATTCAATGATATAATACCATTGTATAAGAAAAACGATTCTGAGCGAAAACGGTCCGTCAGCCTATGATATTACCAAGTATATTTGATGATATTATAGTGAATAAAGTAATTTATATATAACCTATTTACGTGGAACCTTGTTTTGAATTTTTAATCCTTAGCCATAAAAGTTAAACATTTTATACATTTTTAACTACAAAATAATTAATAAATTATAAAATTGATAAATGTTGTCAAAATTTGAACTTTAAATGCTTATAAAAAAAAATTGTGTCTATGTATTTTTAATATTTTTCAACTTCTATTAGAACGATATATCAGCAGCCTTATATTAAATTTTCACGCTTTTTTTACCCAACAAATAAAATTTTATTGATATTTATAGAAAAAAAAACTAAAATAATTGAAAACTGACTATGTTCGTAAACAGCTCAAAAAGAATCAAATTATTTTCAAAATTTTATCGTGTATAGAAAATGCTAATATAAACATTCAGTGAAATTTTCAAGTATCTACAGTCATACGTTTTTAATTACAACAAAATAAGAAAATCGTTACATGAGAAATCAAGTGAATATCAAATGTTGTAAAAATATGAATTTCAAACGTTCATAAAAATTTAATTTGACTTTCTTGTAGACATTTTTTTTTTGATATAGGTAGGTAAACTTATGGATGATCTTGTATTACAATTTTGAATCTTAGATTGAAAAAGAAAAATTTTTATGAATTCTCAACTCAAAATAATTTGATAATTTTCGTGATTTTTCCGTATTTTGTCAATATTTGAACTTTAAATGCTTATAAATAAAAACCGTGACTAAGGATTTTTAATTTTTTTCATCTGCCTTTGAAACAATAACCTAGAAACCTTCTATTAAATTTTCAAGCTTTTTTAACCAACAAATAACATTTTATTGATATTTATAGAAAAAAAAACTAAAAAAATTGAAAACTGACAATGTCCGTAAACAGCTCAAATAGAGTCATAATATTTGGAAAATGTTATGATGCATAGAAAATGCTAATATAAGCATTCAGTCATTTGTTTTAGAGTTGCACCAAAAACCAAAATCGATTTTCTCGAAAACGGACTTTGCGTAAAAAATTCCCGTTTTTCCTTTGTTTTTCACGTCGCTTTTGAAAACTACTGGGAAAATTTTACTTTTGACCCCCCATAGTACCAACTAGATTCACTTTCCTATCTGAAAAGTTACTGTTAAAGAAAATTCAAGCACTTTTACTGTCCTAAAAGGTGATGACAGACACAAAAAAAAATAAAAAAAACACACATCATTGTAAAATCAATACATTCATCGCTTACCTCAGAATCTAAAAAAAAAAATTGGAAGTGACTCTGCTGAACAGTAGGTTACAAGTGGGTGACTGTTATGGATAGTATTAAATTTGAATTCAATGATATAATATCATAGTATACGAAAAACGATTTTAAGTGGAGACGATTTGTCAGCCTAGGATATTGTATACTATATTTATATTGATATTATTAAATATCATTAATACCGTAGCCGTTTAAGTTGAATTATTATTATTTGTTTATTATCGTATTTGTATATGATAATATATTTTAGACGTTTCAATTACCCACGAATAATATTTTTAAAATAGGCATATGTATATATTACAAGTAACAACGAATTAAGAACGATATTGCAAAAAATAATTGCCGGAAATCATTAGTTTTTAACTGAAAACGTCAGGGAAGTCTGAACTTGGCGGTCAGTCTTATTTTTAAGTTATATGTATTATAACTAATTGAAATTTTTGGTATTTTCATATGTACCCGGTGTACCACACTGCGCTTGCTCGAACAATTAAAATCAAAAACATCCCTCGACTTGTTATGTAAAACCACCATGGGTGGGTGTCAGAATTATTTTTGCATCATCAATTTTAAAACGTTGATTTACCTAGATTAAAAAAAAAATTAATTTGTAATACTTAAGCTCGGTAAACTTTAAGCGTTGTACGTGTGCGTAAAACACCGAAAATCGTGAACTTCGTAAGGCTATACCATAAAAACCAATGATTTGCAGGTAGTCGAGTTTTGGACAAGTACCTACATAGGTAACTTATAATAATTCATATTGTAAATTAATTAGGTACCAAAAAAATATAACTTCTCAAACACTTTTGTCTATTGGCACTGAATGTATTAGAATGTCTATAAACTTGCGGACCAGTTTGTATAGTTAAATTTGGCATGCGAACTATAATTGAAATAGAAAACCAGAATAGGTGCACTGCAGATCACAAAGATTTCTGTAAAAGAACATACGATTTATAAATATACCGTATATACTGAGTACTTATATAATAATATATAAGTTCTTTGGATTTATCATAATAAATAATATATTTTATAATATCTATGGCATAATATATTTTATAATATCTATGGCAGTCGTCAATTGTCGAAATTCGTTGGCGACGGTTAACAATTCTAATAGTTTCAGAAATACTATTGTATTATAAATATAATATATTGTATATTTTGATTTCAGTGAACAAAAAAATAATAGGCTACAAATATAAACGGACAGTTCGTTAAACCGGATAAGTTGTAACACAAACTCGCAAATTTCGTTTGATCAGGTTATTTTCATAAAATATTTCGATACTTTCAAGTTTCAGTTCATCGGAGTGAGGTGATTAGATGAAGATGGATGAAGATAGCTGTTTCTTCGGCGATGGCGGCACTCTAGCTACGTTTCACCGGAAGAGTAGATGTTTACGAGTAAGTTTGTTTTCATATTATTACCTACTATTTTACATTAATTACTTTTTAGACTTAAATTAAATATTCATTGCCACGGACAATCTGTTAACTAGGTGACGTAGAAGCATTTATAAGTTTAATCCCAATAGCGCAATGTATAAAATACGCGAGACCGTCTTCGTTTCACCACGCCAAGTTTAATACGCACCTTTTTGCATGTTATACTATACGCCGGGTATCACCTTAGGTTTGCGCGAAGTATTTAAAACAATATAATGTTATTAATCTTTATATTTTATATTTTTATATACATAAATACATTATACACCTCATATATTTTATTAGCATACTTACACCTTTTTTAGTGTAGTTTATACCCTAGATGGCTATAGATATAGGTATTAAATGTCTTGCAATTATATATTTTACTATAATTATTAATTTCATTATAATATAATATAACAATACACTCTAAATTAAATTAGTTGTTATCAAGACAGACAGTCTTAAAACAAACTCTTTTCTGGACGTTTTCAAAACGTATTATGCTTAAAAAAAATTGCACAGTTGTCGTAGCAGTCAGTTGCTAGTTCAACCCGTGTGACATAAAATAGGAATTATTCTTGTTTTTTTAAATAGTTTTTTCGAAAAATATATGTAACATGTATAGCTCATACAATTATGAATTTATAGTTAATAGAAATGCGGATGTTTATACTTCATAGATATTTTTTTAGTTAATAATCGTGTAAATAATTTGATTAAACAATACGGTACTTACCTACTCATCAGTAGTATCAATTTTATTATATTACGTGTAAAATCACCAACACGAGGTGCAGACTGCGTTTAAAAAATTAAAAACATAAAATAAAATATAAAATAATGTTGTAGTAGAAGCTGGAAACTGTAGTTTATTTTAATTTATAATCCAATTAATATAACCGAGAATGTAACTATTAAATTCATCATTGAATGATTATTCAGAGATCACTTTGGGATAAATGTAAATGTAAATTAAAAATAATTAAAAAACATTTTGTGAAAGGAACAAGATTACTGCTACTGCTAATATTTAAGTCTTAATTATTAACAAATAAATACAAATAATAGATTTTTTAATAGCTTTTTACTATTAACATTCAGTGTAAATATAGTTTCTGATCGACTTACCAATATGTAATAAACCTATATGTAATAAAATAATTATTCATATCAAATAATCCTAACAATTTAATGCAAGGATTCTCATAAATTGATCTTACAGCAGCCTTAAAACACCAAAAATACATTTGTACATTATTTACAAAATTTTAGTTCCCTATTATGGTGTAGGTATTAATACAAACAATAAATTGCTATTCGAAAACACAATTTCGTATACCTATTATTATTTACTAAATACCTACAATTAAATTAAACTAAAAATAAACATATGATTACATACTGAGTGCCTATAATATAATATTATATATGAAAATTGAATCTTTATTACGAATACTTATCGTTTACACAGACCACAAGAAAAAATAATTAAAAATATTTAAAAAAAAAAAACACACATCATTGTAAAAATATAGTTGGTATTAAAGTATTTGATGAATTTACTGTATACGTTTATGGCTTTATGTTAACTCTAAAATCCAGTAATCACATTTTTATTTAATAATTCATAAAATACAATATGCTCTTATAAAAATATTCTTGTGCTTCTGATATCTATTCACCACCTCAATCAATAATTAAATTGATAAACGAAAATAATAATTTAAATAATACCTATATCATATTATTATAATTCAAATTCAAAATTATAAACTATTTTGGTTTATTGTCTTATCAAATTTCAATGAACAAATTGGTCCTTAACACAGAACTCTTTGATATAAAAAGTTACATTATAATTATATCCGTGGATTCATCATATTGACGTACCTAGTATAATATCTATCATTTATTTATTTAATCTATGGCAAATCTCAAATTCGTTGCAGAAGACACAGTCGATTAAAAATTCTAAAATTTCAATAAGCAAAGAAGATATGAGCAAAAAACTTACTGCGTTTCGTATAATTTTATTTTTCATAAATCACAATATTCTAAGTTCTGGCTGTATTCTGGAGCGTTTCCTCATGGGCGTCGCAGTTCACACACATCACGGATTCCGCCGAAGGAGTCGATAATTAAAGTAAGTTTGTTTTTATATTCTTTTGGGGCTTAAATTTACATTTACGACTTAAAACAAATATCTAATGTCACGAAAAATGTGCTATCCAAGTGTTGTAGGCGCATATTTTAGTTCCGGACTAGAAATGTATAAAATACGCGAGATATAAACGCCGTCGTCGTTTTTCCAGTCCCTGTTTGTAGAATAATTATAATTAATAGGTGCATACCTATACAGGGTACTTAAAATAAATATATAAATATTTTGGTTTAATTTATAGAAATATATGTTATGACTTAACTGATAATAGTCATAAGATACAATTTTAATTAATAACTGGTAATTTTTTTTCCAAATACAACGTTATAAGTTATAGGTAACTATTAATTTAGTGTCACATACTTAACTTCTATTGTTCACCTAATATCTATATTCTATATCATAGAGATTAGGGATGTATAACCATGTACACATAATAGTATATTCACAGAATGGTCAACTGCCTATCCTGACGTGTGCGCACTTATGAATAATATACCTACTCATATACTCGTATAGGTATATAAATAGTGTAATACTACATACACGAATGTGTTACCTATTATGTCCCTAAAAGTTCAACAGTTATTATTATATTTATTTATTTTTTAAACATAGGTAGGTACATTACAAGACTCTAATTAAAATCACATTTTTTTTTTATTTTCTTGAACACAATGTTTTAAAAATTATTAATTAATATATAATTTATTGGTATAGTACTAGATAAATTAATGAAATAAAACAAACACAACTCTATAATTATTAGTAATAATAATATATCCACGTATAAATTATTAAAATACAAAACGAACAAACGAAAAACGATTCTGAGCAAAGATATCGTTGACTAATAAATAATGAGATTAAAGTAATTTATTTTTTCGGTAGAAAATCGGTATAAATATGAATTATAAATATTTTTTTTATTTTCATACCACGACGCGTGTGTGAAAAATTGTTTATATTAAGTGTTCAAGATGTTAGATTTCGGTTCGGCTGATTGTCCACCCCCTCACTCTTCCGCATCAATGCATCAGAAATTATTATTTATAATATTTAAATATAAACTGCATTTTCTGAATTTTCTAGAACATTGCTTTCGAAACAAACTATTCGTTTCATATAATATTATCAACGAATTGAAAAATGAAATTAGAACATTTATATGGGATAAAGTCAATTTTATAAAAACTTATTAGAAAAAAATTAAATACAATTAAATAAAGGTAATTTTTTTTCTTATATTTCTATTTTTTACGTACCCATTATGTTCGATACTATAACTTCAGTCTTCAGTTATAGAAAACAACACTTGCCAATATGGAATTACTGTCGAATTTTTTTATTTTAAAATATTAAATAGCATCTGATCGACTGATGTGCTATAATGAAACTCAAAATATAACGAATACACTACCTATACATTTATCTAAATTCTATTTTATATTCGTTTAAATTGGACTTTTATTAAGCTTTGTAATATAAGTGCATTAAATCGTATTTTTAATGCATTTAAATCCACGTCCTATTTATAATTTAACGTTATTTTGTATATACCAATCGATTAGTGTACTAATGTATTAAAAATATAATATTATTGATGGGTTAATGGGTTGATAACTATTATGTAGGTAGGTACAGTTTTGTACGTTCAATGTATCGTTCTTAATTCATAAAGTAGCTAAATGAGTCAAATGATTTTGTCAAGGGGTGGGGGGGAGGATATGGCTGATTTTTAACATGCACTATTTCAAGGGCTCTTAACCTAAGGGGCGCACCACTCTAAGGTGGAGTGACACAATTTTGTGAGGAGGGGGGGGGGGGACGTGAAAATGTTTAAAAAAAAACACGAATTTATTTAGTTATTTTGTTATTTAGGTGATACATATTAATTAATAGGTATTTCTTAAATTTTTTTTATTATTTTATTTGAAACATTATTTTTAAATATTGGGATCAATAAAACTATTTTTATATAATTACTATTTTATATCAATAAATTAGAATTTGTTTATAAACCAAGTAAAAAAACCGTTATCTATATTATAAATTTGAATTCAATTTACCGCATTTGCGTCTAGTAGAAACAAATAAATGTTTTTTTGAAGATAATGTAAAAATATCCATCATCCATCGGTTAGGACCATATATATATTTTCTATGATTAGGACGGTGAGGTTATAATTATAAATAATCTATGGCAAATGACAATCGTCTGAGACGAACAGCGATTCCAATACGTACTCACATATTATTTCGTTCCATTCTGGTTATTAAGCTAGGTGCCTATTTTTATAAATGTCATTAATCTCAATACTTCCAGACTGAACTTTTGGATCGGAGATATGAAGACGCGCGCTGCATTTTCCTTGACGAAGACGCACAGCTCTGACACTAGACAATATTATACACTCAAAGGGACCGCGTTTCGCCGGAATAATAAATAATTACGTAAGTTTTGTCATACTACTCTGTTGACGCGGTAGACCTAATGTAAATATTTATTGTCAGACAAACTTATATACCCGCTAGACGTAAAATAGTTTTTAAAATCCAGTTATTATAGGTGTACAAAAATTAGGATATTATGAAAAATACCTTAAATTATAATACTTTGCCTACAACTGTTAAATTATTGTTATAGTAGAATAATTTTTAAAATTTTAAATCAATGATTAGGTAATGCTTTTATAAGTAGGAAGGTAGGTTTTTATACCTACCTAACAAAATAAGAAATTACATAATGATTAATGTTATTTAATATGATTTGTAAGTACATAGCAGATTATACCTATCACTTGGTGACGATTATTTTTGTTTTATACGTTCTTCGTAATTCAGTTCCGTCACGATAGTTTTAGTTTTCGTTAAATGTGAACGTACGTTTTATTTTGGGGGTTTTACGGGATATACCTATAGGAAATGTTCTTCAAATTTTCACATTTCACTATTTGATATTGTGATATTATTAATTGTACCTAGGTTAAGTTTCTGTTTTAGAATCGATCGATATGTTACCTAGGTATACATCACATTCTTTAATTTAAATTCTGGTAGTCGAGTATTGGACAAGTACCTACGTAACTTATAATTCGTATCGTAATTTAATTACTAAAGAAATATTATAATTTCCCCAACAGTGTCTAGGGCCACCGGCAGCAGAATGCATTATAGAATGTCTTGTGGTCTAGTATATGGTTAAAATTGGCATGCGACCAACAACTGGGGGTTTGTTCTGGAAAATTTAAATGATCTAATAAGGTTCATCTCATTATTTGAATTAAATTAATTTTTAAGCGATTGTTGTGTTAATCAATTTTTTATTTATTTCATTCAACACACTCGTCTTAGTTTTCTAGTACCTCTAGATTTCTCACAAAATTCATATTGATCATCTCACATCTTTCATATTCAAAACCAAAAAAATATGTATTTTTATCTTATTTCAATCTTTTTCATCGAACACCATTATATATTACAGATCATAAAGATACTAGTATTGTATACTAGATAAGTTTCAATTAGAGAGAGATGGAGATGGAGCGAGATGTAGACGGATGAAGATAGCTGTTTCTTCGACGACAGCATGTGCTGCAGTACAGCTAGGTTTCACTGGAAGAGTCGATGTTTATGCGTAAGTTTGTTTTTATATTATTTTGGTCTTACATTTCCTTTTTAGACTTGAATTAAATATTTATTGTCGCGGAAAATCTGTTAACTAAGTAACGTAGAAGCATACACGTTTACTACCTACCAAAGGCGCAATGTATAATAATAATAAATTATTCGCCAGTCCGAACAATCCAAACGCTGTCTTACTCGTAGTCGAGTTCTAGTTGATAACTGACTTGTGAATAAATGTAATTTTTGTTAGGTATAAAAATAAAAATTATAAATCCTTGAATACAACATTTAAAAATACAAACTCTGTGTAATAAAAATTAATATTAGGTATTTATTGGTAGGTTTATATAATATCTGTAGACTGTAACGAATAGGTCATTAGAATATTGTTGAACATTTTACTGCATAAGATGCGTGTTATTTCAGAAATGGTATTCGTCAGTGAAAATTTTCAAACTGGGAATAATATTATATCATAAGCAGATTGAAATGTGTGAACGTTTCAGTGCTTCGAAGACTAAGTTCCGTAGCAGTTTTGATTCCGTCACGGGGTATGTATTTTCTTATTTCTCAGTAAGTTTTTTTTTATTATTGTTAATTGATCAAAGGATGTATTGCCCGAAATTTTTCAATATTTGTATTGTAATTATACTGGTATAACAATATTCCGGCTATCAATAGAGTCGTGTTAAAAATTAGAAAATTGGCGAGGTATGTTATTTTTTTAAGTAATTATTTCGAGTAGGGAATTCGCTCAATGATATTTAAATATTTTCACCGATAATCAAGTACGATGACTTGTAGGTAACTAGAGACTGAGTGAATAGGAATTAGGAAGTGTGTGATATGGCGAAGATAAGGAAATGGGTCAACAGGATTTCAGAATGTTTGGTGTATGAAAGGGAAAGATGAAAAAGAAATGTAAGGTTAGGGTAGGTAAGTGGAGTGAGAGTAGCAGTTATGAGAATAATAAGTAAGGTGTTAAGGTACAAAAGAGGATAGAATAAGAAATTAATTAATTAAGGGTAGTGTAGGGTAGTGTACATATTGTAGTGAAAACAAGAGAGAATATGTTTAGGTGGTTCGGTCACTGTATGATAAGAGATAGTGAGAGTGGCTATAGAAGTTAATTTAGGGGAGAAATGATGGACGAGAAGACTGAAGAAGAGATGGATAGACAGAATACCATTCATATGAAGGTGTGGAATGAGAGTGGCTGAACCTGTATATAGCTGTGAGAGACGGGGGAAGAAAAAGTGTAAAGGTAGAATAGTTATGTTAACAATGCCGAATACGTAGGAAAAGATCTTGAATTGCAAAAGCCCTATTGACTCTTTGGCTTAAACTAACCATAGGTTTACCTAACTAACCTTCTTATGACTCATTAGGACACTTTGAATAAAAAGATCCTGAGTTGCAAGTTGCCGAACTTAAGTGTTTGATTATCAAGTTGATCCTTTGATTGTTGACACCTTATTCCATGATATGGATGAAGCTCATAGATAATAAAGATATGGATAGTCCACGCCTATGTTAAATACATTTGAGGCCGCGTTCTCGGAGGGGAACGCAATTGAGGCTCTTTTATATTGATAGTCGATACTCGATATAAGTATACTTTATTTGGCCTCAATTTATTGTTCCCCTCGAAGACCGCTGATAAGACCATTATGTCCCATCCATATCTATGATGGAGCCATACCCAGCTCACTCGTGTAAACTTGTTGCCGGTTGGGATGTCAGCGCACTATTTGTTTTCCATCTTTGACCCACCCGTAGCATACCAAATGTACAATTAAGAAAACACTAAAATGATTGGGTCAGAGAGAGAAATAAATAGTGCGCTAAAAATCTAACATCCTCTTAGTGTTATCAAGTTGAAGAAGCAGTTGATTGTTGACAATTTGACATTTAACATTAACTGTGGTAGGTATTATGATTGGAAACCCAGGACCGGATTTAGGAATGTGGGGGCCCTGGGCCCACCTTAGAAGTATATATTATTTTTCGATAACATATATTTAATATTTTAATATACTATTATAACTTTATAAGTGAATTTAATTTAATCATAGGTATATTAACATTTACCGAAAAACAATATTTAATTAGAAATAAAATTATGGTTTAAAAATATTTATATTATAATGCTAAAATAATAATAACAAAAAAAATGTAATACAATAAAAGTTGGTAGTAAATTATGTTCATTAAATATTTATATCGTATATATACCTACATATTACATAGTCTATAATAATAATATTAATATAATACTAAATAGTATATAATTAATAATAATTTTTATTATATTGCAACTTGCGAGATTTCGTCGCTGCAAATTTTTCAACTACTTGAGAAAAATCCAATGCTCTAAGTATGTTACTTTCTTTACTTAATAGTGCAAGGGTTGATAGTCGACTTTGTGTCATCGAAGTTCGTAGTCGGTTTTTTATCAACTTCATTTTTGAAAACGATCGTTCCCCACTGCAGTTGGACACCATCAAAACCAAATATATACGCAGCACTACTTCTATATTAGCCATTAGGAAATGTACATTGTAAATTATTTTCCACAATAATCCTGTATAAAAATATTTCCCATTGCTCATTATCTTTACGCGTTTCTACATATATTTTGACAAATGAACTGAACTGTATGAATTCATTACCAAGTGAAGATTCTAAATCATTGGAGTAAATGCTAACAAGATAATTTGCAGCAGATTGTAGCTCAGAAGTTTCTAATTTTTCAAATGTATTTAAAAAACCAAAACGTTGACAAATTGTTTCGTAAGCAGCTATTCTTTCGGTTAATGATACTGTCAATTGATCAATTACTGATATGAAGCTTTCTGATCTGAATTTTTATCTTGGTGATAACTGAGTTGAGGCTGTTTGATTATTATTTAATGAACTGAGTCTAACATTTTTTTTCCGATTTTGAATTGGCGCATAATCTTTTAATCCTGACATGTCTTTTGCCTATTCTTCGTATTCTTCATATTTATTTCGTATTTCTCGAACAAATGATAAAAGAGAATTAAGAGCATTTACAGCAGTTTGAAGAACTTTGTATATAATTTAAACTACAATCAATTTGATTTTAAGGGGGCTGGATCGTCATTCATTTTTAGTCGAAAACATAACTCACGATTTCAATAACTACGCCCAATATAATGATCTGATATTAATTTAGAAAACAGATTTGAATTTATCACTAAATTATCTATGCTTTTACAATTTTATTTTTCTGATTATTATTTTTTTTTGCTTAGAAATTTACTAACAAAAAGAGTAAGAATAAATCATATTCATATAATTTCAAATTTAAATACATTGATATAGAATATGAATATATAATATGGCCATATAAACTGAAATATAAAATGCCTAGTTTTTACTCCTTAGAATGGATTACGCTCCAGCCCCCTTAATAATATTACATACTTTTACTTTTTAGATTATATTATAATTTATAATTTCCCAATAATAATATTAATAAATATATATTTTATACGAGCAGCGGCCCACCGGGAAATTTCCCGGTATCCCGGTCGTCCAGTCCGCCACTGAGTCCGTCGTCCGTGGCGAACACAAAATATGTATTTTATTTTGTTTAATTTATTAATTCAACAAAACAAATTAACGCACTACCATATAAACATGAGCCGCCACTGAAATTTAGTAGATATTCAATAATATAAAATAATTAATAACATAAAATAATAATAAATCTAAAAAATGCTCATATAATTATTCAGTGAATGTTTCAATCGGGTAGGAATATTATTTTAAAAATAACAATTAAAAAATAAAAATCAACTAATATCGTCGGAATAATAAATTTAATAGTGAGAAATAATACATTAAACTAACCTGGATACTCGGGTACTCGTGTGGACGTATGGTTGAAGACGAATAAAGAGGGTACTCACTACTCACCGTACTCGTCTATATCACATCAATGTTAAATATAATCTTTATCTACGTTATTGCATGTTTTTATATAAAACGTATTCGGCACGTATTTATCAACAACAGCGGTCGGGCGGCTTGCTATACAAGTAATATGTGTTTATTTATAACTGATAGTCTCAAAATTTAAAACCATACCAAATTAGCAATATTATTTAGTTGTCCTTATCGCTTATCCTACTCTACGAGTCATAATCATCTATTTTAAATTACTTTAATAATTTTACTATATAAAATATGATTGAACAATATTATTCGATTTGTGATTTAAATTTATTTTGCAAACATTATATTGTCTGTGTGTTACACTTGGGCGCAAAAAAGTCCCATTAAGTGGGGGCCCTCATTTTGTGGAGGCCCGGGGTCCAGAGCCCCCTGGGCCCTCCCCTTAATCCGGCCCTGGTAAAAGTAATTAGTAGGGCTGTGAATTTAATGCAATGAAAAAGTGTTAAATATTTGCCTGCATGTATGCACTAAAAACAGACAAATATATGCACTGAAATATTCAAAAGTATGTACTTAAAATTCAAAAAAATACTGAATGAAAACGTTTTTATTAACATTTTTTTAAATTAATAAATTATAATTCAAATTGGTTTACAAAAAAAATTCTTTATTTACACACTTGGTAGGTAGGTATGTAGGTAGGTAACGGATGAACCGAAAATATAAAAACATTTTAAGAAAATAAGCATAAATACGAAGAAATCATGAAAACATGCAATTATATTAACTAACCCAAAAAAAACGCATATTGGTAACGGTGTTGTGATAATAGGGATCTCCCAAAAAAAAATACGTACTATAATAGTTCAAACAAATCATAAAGGCCAACTGTAATAAATATTAATTTATGAAAAAGTATATTAAAAAGCATTATTATTATAAATGAAACAAAACTATGAACTATGGACCGTGACATAATATAGGTATTTCTATATTTTTAGCTCCATAATTTCTGTTAAAATATTAGGAAAATGTATTAAGTACCGTAAAAGTGCTAAATTTGAGCTATTACTTAAAATATTATATTCATAACAAATCATCATTAGAAGGTTAGGTACTGTTATTCCACATACTTATTATAGTTTAATTTAACTACAACGTTCTAGTAGAGTCTGATAAAATTTGGTTCCACGACTTTGATCATACAAACTTTAAACACTAAACTATGGGTCTGAAATTTAGTTTATATAGATCTAAATAATCCAAAACATATATTGCTTCAAAATATAAAAATAAAGTGTCTTGTATTGTAGTAGGTAGGTAACTTTCAAAAAAAAAACTAAAAAAAATCATACTTGAAATCTATGTATAATATACGTATATTGTAATAAATGTTCAAATGTTTACTATATTACATTATAAAAAATTAACTTAAGTTCAATATAACACATTATAACAGGTGTTCACATAAACATTTCATACCAAAAATGTTGTTAATTCACACAGTCTCTCTTCAATTTTAAATTTTTCTTCAAATCATCTACAAAATATAAATGTTTAGTAAATTGGAAGACTTGATTAAGTATTTAATCATTTATCTAAAAGAGATGTGCCGGGTCGCCACATTACTATATCGAGGGGCCATGGTGCAAGTGTCGTCCATAAATATCATATGTTTGAGGATTTAATTAATTTCCTAAAAGGAAATGCCTCAAGGTTGCCTCAGTAAGTTGAGGGACCGTAGTTAAAGTGCCGTCCACCAATAAATGACCCGAAAAAATCTTATGTTTTCCCAATCTAATAATACAAAATACTGAAAATTAATGAAATCACAAATATTAGTAGGTACAATAGAGAGACTGTGCATTGATTTACAAATTTGTCTTAATTTTACTTTTTGCATAGAGAATAATATGAAGGTGGGCTGGGCTTAGATGCTGATAGCATAGGCGCACATTCAGTCTTAAACTTGGGAGTGCTAAAATTTTTTAGCACAAAGTGACACGTGGGGTGCTTTGCCACCCACACCCCCTTAACAGTTATAAATACCAGCAAAATATTAAATTAATTAACTACAATTTTTACTAATTAATAGGTCAGGATCATCCACATTTTCACTACTTTCATTATTTTCGTTTTTATTGCTTATTTTATTACATTCAAATATACTAAACATATTTAAGTGAGTAATTTTATATACGTACGCAAATTAAATGTAAATCACATAAACTACTTTACAAATTGTTGGTATTTATGTAGAAAAATGGAAACAACAATAAAATATAATTAGTCAATATCAGAACTGTAGTCATTTTTCACTGACTCGAGAACACGATTGAACAACTTAATAGGTAGAATCGACTATCTTATATTCATAGTACCTACTACACTACTACTAAGAATAGACGGTTGAAAATGTCTATAATATTATCATTTATCAAACTAAATAATATTAATAAATAATATTTTTTTTTTTTTTTTTATTGATCTTAAGCTTCGGCAACTATGGCCATTAGCTGTAGTGGTTTGTTTGTGGGTGTTGGTAGGGGAAGGAACACGTGTGTGTTGGGTTTGGCAGAATTTTTGATTGGGCACCCGTAGGTATCTGCCATGCCCGGGTGGGGGATGGCGGGACTTGTTCTCCGGACACCGTGACTTGCACGGAGAAAAATGCCACCCGGTGGTCGAGGATCGAACTCGGACCGGCTGTGCCGAATCCGTCGCGTTAGGTTAGGTCGCCTCGTCCCCCAATTAATAATATTATATTCATATCAATAAACCACAACACCGGTATACAAAACAAAATCCTATTCAGTACTCCAATTTCCAGTAATAAAATAATACTAAAAATAAACTTGTGTTAAAACAGCCGATAAGATAACATGCATTAAAAATAGGGAATATACCGTCATACACTCATACCAACATCACAATTCACAAACCCAATTACCCAATTACTGTATTTATGTATAAAATATTTACGTCCCGTTAGTGTATACCAATACAAACTGGAAACTCATTCTTATAAACGCAAAATTACAGTTTAAATAATATTTTTTGCACAATAGAAGATGGGGGTGCTAATTTAAGACTTGGGGTGCTCAGCACCCCCTGGCACCCCCGTATGTGCGCCAATGATGCTGATAAATCATTAATAGAGACGCGTTGATCGCTTTTATGTGCTTCAAATTGTTTACACGAGTGAGCTGGGTATGGCTCCATCATAGATAATAAAGATATAACATAATGGATAGGACATAATAGTCTTATCAGCCGTCTGATCTTCGAGGGGAACAATTGAGACCAAATCGAGTATCGACTATCAATATAAAGGAGTCTCAATTGCCTTCCGCGGGAACGCGGCCTCAAATGTATTTAACATAGGCGTGGACTATCTATATCTTTATTATCTATGGGCTTCATCCATAGCATGGCTTAAGGTGTCCAACAATCTAACGATCAACTTGACAATCAAACACTTAAGTTCAGCAACCTGCAAATCAGGATCTTTTTATTCAAAGTGTCCTAATAAGTCATAAGAAGGTTAGTTAGGTAAACCTATGGTTAGTTGAAGCTATGGTAATGATAGACGACTATCATCACTGGTCGTGAGCTTTGCGATGATTTTTTCCTACTAACTATCAAGGTATTCGATATTGTAAACAAAACAATGAAAGAAAATATTTAAATATTATTAATTTGGTTAGGTAGGTTAGGTTAGGATAGGGCAGGAAATTAGATGTTAACTAATTATCATAGTTTTTAACACGGTCTTAAAGACTGTCAGCAAGAGTTGTACCAGTATAGTTATTAAAAACTTAAATACATCCAACATTAAATAATGATTTTTTTACCACAACAAATTATAAAATGTATTTTAAAATATAACAAAATATTATTTTATCAGGGTTTTATAAGGTTTTCAATACTTATGAGTTTTTGTAAATAGAAAATGTATAAAATCATTAGTTTTAATTTGATATATGGTTTTGTGTTTTAATATCCTATTGTCAAAGACTTCTCAGGGTTTCCTTTCCACATTTTTTTACATTGTACTAAATCTAATTTTTTTCCGCACATATTTACAAAGACTAAAACAGATATCTGACTATGTTTTTATTTGCATTTAGACTTTATAGTTTGTAATTTAATATTGACTGTAGACCCACCGAACACAATATTATTTTAAATTAAACATTTGATGTCCTTCATAAATTACAATCACATAGTAGAGTCCGTGCAGGACCTTTTCTCATTTAATTTCTTTGAATCCTTTATAATTTACATTCATTTTTATACATTTTCTAGTACATATATTACCGTGATACAACACCTCTGATCATAATAACTGTTCGCGTTATTATAATGTAAACAAAACCTAGTTTTTGGATTGTAGTTAATATGTATTGCAGTATTTAGCTTCCAGCGTATTCTTTTGTTTAGTGTTATTTCACACAGATATCTCAAACAATTTTTTTTTCACTTCATTGAACTCTAGTAGATTTTTTTGTGTAAAAATTGTTCAAGATTAACCGGCTATACCTGGGAGTACACTGAGTACCTGTGTACATAATATATATAATTTGAAAAGAGAACGTTCTCTCACGTTCCCCATTCAATTAATTTTTTAATATATTTAACTTTTTTTGATTCTTTTATATATATCTTTTTTTAAAACATTAACAACTTGGTACAACATGAATTTTTTAAAAAATTTTATCTGCTTCTTAAAATGCGTTTGCCTGCGGTAGCCCACGATCCCCTTTCAATTTTTTTTTCATAAATTTAATTCAATTGATTTTTAATATGAATATTTACAAATTTGTGAGTCTTCGGAGAATTTTATTCTGTTATTTAATTCTTATCTAGATCTTTCTATATAGATTTTTTAAACACTGACAAGCCGGCACCAACACCCTCCTTCAATTTTTTTTTTATGATTTCACCTCTAGCCAAATTTTGAAAACATTGACAATCGGGTACCCTTGAATAATCCTTATCTTTAATGAACTAAATATTTTAAATGGTTTTTTTGTTTGAGATTCTTGGCATTTTAGTTTGTACTTTGTAATGTGTATTCCTACAATTAAATTTTTCAAAATTTTTTTTTGTTTTCTAAAATGCATTTGCCTGCGGGCGCCAACACCCTCCTTCAATTTTTTTTTATGATTTTACCTCTATCCAAATTTTTTATACTTTGTTAATCGGGTACCCTTGAATAATCCTTACCTTAAATGAACTAAATATTTTAAATAGTTTTTTCTGTTTAAGATTCTAGGCATTTTAGTTTGTACTTTGTAATGTGTATTCCTACAGTTAAATTTTTTCTAAATTTTTTTTTGGTTTCCTAAAATGCATTTGCCTGCGGGCGCCAACACCCTCCTTCAATTTTTTTTTTATGATTTTATGTCTAGCCAAAATTTTAAACATCGACATTCGGGTACCCTTGAATAATCCTTATCTTAAATGAACTAAATATTTTAAATAGTTTTTTCTGTTTAAGATTCTGGGCATTTTAGTTTGTACTTTGTAATGTGTATTCCTACAGTTAATTTTTTTCCAAATTTATTTTTTTGTTTTCTAAAATGCATTTGCCTGCGGGCCCCAACACCCTCCTTCAATTTTTTTTTTTATGATTTTACCTCTAGCCAAATTTTTTATACTTTCACAATCGGGTACCCTTGAATTATCCTTATCTTTAATGAACTAAATATTTTAAATAGTCTTATCTGTTCAATATTCTGAGCATTTTAGTTTGGGCTTTGTAATGTGTATTCCTACAGTTAAATTTTTTCAAAATTTTTTTTTGGTTTCCTAAAATGCATTTGCCTGCGGGCGATAATACCCTCCTTCAATTTTTTTTTTAGGGTTTAACCTCTAGCCAAATATTTTGACCATTGACTATCGGGTACCCTTGAATTATCCTTATCTTTAATGAACTAAATATTTTAAATGGTTTTTTTTTTAAAAATTCTGGTTATTTTAGTTTGTACTTTGTAATGTGTATTCCTACAGTTAAATTTTTTCAAAATTTTTTTTGGTTTCCTAAAATGCATTTGCCTGCGGGCGCCAACACCCTCCTTCAATTTTTTTTTATGATTTTACCTCTATCCAAACTTTTTATACTTTGTTAATCGGGTACCCTTGAATAATCCTTACCTTAAATGAACTAAATATTTTAAATAGTTTTTTCTGTTTAAGATTCTAGGCATTTTAGTTTGTACTTTGTAATGTGTATTCCTACAGTTAAATTTTTTCTAAATTTTTTTTTGGTTTCCTAAAATGCATTTGCCTGCGGGCGCCAACACCCTCCTTCAATTTTTTTTTTATGATTTTATGTCTAGCCAAAATTTTTAACATCGACATTCGGGTACCCTTGAATAATCCTTATCTTAAATGAACTAAATATTTTAAATAGTTTTTTCTGTTTAAGATTCTGGGCATTTTAGTTTGTACTTTGTAATGTGTATTCCTACAGTTAATTTTTTTCCAAATTTATTTTTTTGTTTTCTAAAATGCATTTGCCTGCGGGCCCCAACACCCTCCTTCAATTTTTTTTTTTATGATTTTACCTCTAGCCAAATTTTTTATACTTTCACAATCGGGTACCCTTGAATTATCCTTATCTTTAATGAACTAAATATTTTAAATAGTCTTATCTGTTCAATATTCTGAGCATTTTAGTTTGGGCTTTGTAATGTGTATTCCTACAGTTAAATTTTTTCAAAATTTTTTTTTGGTTTCCTAAAATGCATTTGCCTGCGGGCGATAATACCCTCCTTCAATTTTTTTTTTAGGGTTTAACCTCTAGCCAAATATTTTGACCATTGACTATCGGGTACCCTTGAATTATCCTTATCTTTAATGAACTAAATATTTTAAATGGTTTTTTTTTTAAAAATTCTGGTTATTTTAGTTTGTACTTTGTAATGTGTATTCCTACAGTTAAATTTTTTCAAAATTTTTTTTGGTTTCCTAAAATGCATTTGCCTGCGGGCGCCAACACCCTCCTTCAATTTTTTTTTATGATTTTACCTCTATCCAAACTTTTTATACTTTGTTAATCGGGTACCCTTGAATAATCCTTACCTTAAATGAACTAAATATTTTAAATAGTTTTTTCTGTTTAAGATTCTAGGCATTTTAGTTTGTACTTTGTAATGTGTATTCCTACAGTTAAATTTTTTCTAAATTTTTTTTTGGTTTCCTAAAATGCATTTGCCTGCGGGCGCCAACACCCTCCTTCAATTTTTTTTTTATGATTTTATGTCTAGCCAAAATTTTTAACATCGACATTCGGGTACCCTTGAATAATCCTTATCTTAAATGAACTAAATATTTTAAATAGTTTTTTCTGTTTAAGATTCTGGGCATTTTAGTTTGTACTTTGTAATGTGTATTCCTACAGTTAATTTTTTTCCAAATTTATTTTTTTGTTTTCTAAAATGCATTTGCCTGCGGGCCCCAACACCCTCCTTCAATTTTTTTTTTTATGATTTTACCTCTAGCCAAATTTTTTATACTTTCACAATCGGGTACCCTTGAATTATCCTTATCTTTAATGAACTAAATATTTTAAATAGTCTTATCTGTTTAATATTCTGGGCATTTTAGTTTGTGTTTTGTAATGTGTATTCCTACAGTTAAATTTTTTCAAAATTTTTTTTTGGTTTCCTAAAATGCATTTGCCTGCGGGCGCTAATACCCTCCTTCAATTTTTTTTTAGGGTTTAACCTCTAGCCAAATATTTTGACCATTGACTATCGGGTACCCTTGAATTATCCTTATCTTTAATGAACTAAATATTTTAAATGGTTTTTTTTTTAAAAATTCTGGTTATTTTAGTTTGTACTTTGTAATGTGTATTCCTACAGTTAAATTTTTCAAAATTTTTTTTGGTTTCCTAAAATGCATTTGCCTGCGGGCGCCAACACCCTCCTTCAATTTTTTTTTATGATTTTACCTCTATCCAAACTTTTTATACTTTGTTAATCGGGTACCCTTGAATAATCCTTACCTTGAATGAACTAAATATTTTAAATAGTTTTTCCTGTTTAAGATTCTAGGCATTTTAGTTTGTACTTTGTAATGTGTATTCCTACAGTTAAATTTTTTCTAAATTTTTTTTTGGTTTCCTAAAATGCATTTGCCTGCGGGCGCCAACACCCTCCTTCAATTTTTTTTTTATGATTTTATGTCTAGCCAAAATTTTTAACATCGACATTCGGGTACCCTTGAATAATCCTTATCTTAAATGAACTAAATATTTTAAATAGTTTTTTCTGTTTAAGCTTCTGGGCATTTTAGTTTGTACTTTGTAATGTGTATTCCTACAGTTAATTTTTTTCCAAATTTATTTTTTTGTTTTCTAAAATGCATTTGCCTGCGGGCCCCAACACCCTCCTTCAATTTTTTTTTTTATGATTTTACCTCTAGCCAAATTTTTTATACTTTCACAATCGGGTACCCTTGAATTATCCTTATCTTTAATGAACTAAATATTTTAAATAGTCTTATCTGTTTAATATTCTGGGCATTTTAGTTTGTGTTTTGTAATGTGTATTCCTACAGTTAAATTTTTTCAAAATTTTTTTTTGGTTTCCTAAAATGCATTTGCCTGCGGGCGCTAATACCCTCCTTCAATTTTTTTTTAGGGTTTAACCTCTAGCCAAATATTTTGACCATTGACTATCGGGTATCCTTGAATTATCCTTATCTTTAATGAACTAAATATTTTAAATGGTTTTTTTTTTTAAATTCTGGTTATTTTAGTTTGTACTTTGTAATGTGTATTCCTACAGTTAAATTTTTTCAAAATTTTTTTTGGTTTCCTAAAATGCATTTGCCTGCGGGCGCCAACACCCTCTTTCAATTTTTTTTTTTATGATTTTACCTCTAGCCAAATTTTTTATACTTTCACAATCGGGTACCCTTGAATTATCCTTATCTTTAATGAACTAAATATTTTAAATAGTCTTATCTGTTCAATATTCTGAGCATTTTAGTTTGGGCTTTGTTATGTGTATTCCTACAGTTAAATTTTTTTTTGGTTTCCTAAAATGCATTTGCCTGTTAGCGCCAACACCCTCCTTAAATTTTTTTTTAATGATTTTACCTCTAGCCAAATTTTTTATACTTTCACAATCGGGTACCCTTGAATTATCCTTATCTTTAATGAACTAAATATTTTAAATAGTCTTATCTGTTTAATATTCTGGGCATTTTAGTTTGTGTTTTGTAATGTGTATTCCTACAGTTAAATTTTTTCAAATTTTTTTTTTGGTTTCCTAAAATGCATTTGCCTGTGGGCGCTAATACCCTCCTTCAATTTTTTTTTTTATGATTTTACCTCTAGCCAAATTTTTTATACTTCGATAGTCGGGTACCCTTGAATAATCTTTACCTTAAATGAACTAAATATTTTAAATAGTTTTTTCTGTTTAATATTCTGGGCATTTCAGTTTGTGCTTTGTAATGTGTATTCCTACAGTTAAATTTTTTCCAAATTTATTTTTTTGTTTTCTAAAATGCATTTGCCTGCGGGCGCCAACACCCTCCTTCAATTTTTTTTTTATGATTTTACCTCTAGCCAAATTTTTTATACTTTCACAATCGGGTACCCTTGAATTATCCTTATCTTTAATGAACTAAATATTTTAAATAGTCTTATCTGTTCAATATTCCGAGCATTTTAGTTTGTGCTTTGTAATGTGTATTCCTACAGTTAAATTTTTTCCAAATTTATTTTTTTGTTTTCTAAAATGCATTTGCCTGCGGGCGCCAACACCCTCCTTCAATTTTTTTTTTTATGATTTTACCTCTAGCCAAATTTTTTATACTTTCACAATCGGGTACCCTTGAATAATTCTTATCTTTAATGAACTGAATATTTTAAAGGGTTTTTTTTGTTCGAGATTCTGGCCATTTTAGTTTGTACTTTGTAATGTGTATTCCTACAGTTAAATTTTTTCGAACATTATTTTGTTTTCTAAAATGCATTTGCCTGCGGGCGCCAATACCCTCCTTCAATTTTTTTTTATGATTTTAAGTCTAGCCAAATTTTTAAACATTGACATTCGGGTACCCTTGAATAATCCTTATCTTTAATGAACTAAATATTTTAAATGGTTTTTTTTTTAAGATTCTGGTTATTTTAAGTTGTACTTTGTAATGTGTATACCTACAGTTAAATTTTTTCAAAATTTTTTTTAGTTTCCTAAAATGCATTTGCCTGCGGGCGCCAACACCCTCCTTCAATTTTTTTTTTACGATTTTAAGTCTAGCCAAATTTTTAAACATTGACATTCGGGTACCCTTGAATAATCCTTATCTTTAATGAACTAAATATTTTAAATGGTTTTTTTGTTTGAGATTCTGGGCATTTTAGTTTGTACTTTGTAATGTGTATTCCTTTAGTTAATTTTTTTTTGGTTTCCTAAAAGGTCTTTATAAATATTGAATAATAAATATTGATTTTGAAGTTTTTTTGAATTATTCAATAATATTTGAATATGGAAATAGATATTTTTCATAGAATACCATAGTTTTTGTGCACAAACGTCGGGACCTGGTGCACATTTCTGCACAAACGATGGACAATCGTTTGGCACATTCAAAAATCCAAATATTCAATGTGGGGGGCTACCGTTTCAATGCCCCCCCCCTCATTTTGTTTAAGGGATAGAGCTTTCAGTTTTTGTGCTCAAACGATTGAACTTGGTGCACATTTCTGCACAAACGATGCACAAACGTTTGGCTTGGTCAGAAGTTCAAATTTTGAAAGTGGGGGCCATTGAAATGGACCTGTAGTTGTTGTAGGTACGGGGCAAATATTATCGATATACTTCAGGGAGACTCACCAAATATACTCACCCCGAAGTTATTCAAAATGGGATTTATAAATGTTCTCGAAGACCGTGTTGAAAATGCTTGGGAGTATTTGTACTACTTGAAGAGTGTTATGTGGTGATACAAATTTCTGTTGCTCAAATAGGAACCCACCTTGTTTGCTTTCTATATATTATTCAGCTTAGGTAATATGTATTATATTCCTTAAAATTTTGACATATCAAATTTAAAATTTTAACGAATAGGTTTTGAGTTATTTCACTTTGTGTATTCGGAATAATAGGTCCGTCGTTATGGGTTTGGAAAATATGGCCATATATTATGGGCTATGGTGATTTGAACATTTTAGTGATTAATATTAATCTATTGACATTATTTTATTTAATACATTTTAAATATGGCCCATGTATAATAATGCTAAATCCAATATTACATCTACTTCAAATGCTCTTAAAACCATTTTTAAGGACTACTATCCTTTGCAAAAACATTTTAATAACTAAGAAACTACTCGTTTAAATGTTGAATTAGAGCAATTAGGCACACAGTAATTTTCAAAACAAATTATGCACTAAATATTTTACAGTAAATATTTGCGGTTTTAATTCTGGGCATTTAAGTTTGTACTTTGTAATGTGTATTCCTAGAGTTAAATTTTTCAAAATTTTTGTTTGGTTTCCTAAAATGCATTTGCCTGCGGGCGCCAACACCGTCCTTCAATTTTTTTTTTTTAGTAATGCAACGCTAGTTGAATATTTTGTATTGACTTTAAAATTGATAACTTGGTGCCCTGTGAATAATCATTCTTTAATGATCTAAATATTTTGAATATTTTTTTCTGTTTACGATTATTGGCATTTTAGTTGGAAGTTTGTAATGTGTATTCCCACTATATAATTTATTTAATTTTTTTTTCTTTTTAAAAATGCATTTGCCTGCGGGCGCCAACACCCTCCTTCAATTTTTTTTTTTATGATTTATCCTCTAGCCAAATTTTTTATACATTGACAATCTGGTACCCTTTGAATAATCCTTATCTTGAATGAACTAAATATTTTAAATAGTTTTTTTGTTTAAGAAGCTGGGCATTTTAGTTTGTACTTTGTAATGTGTATTCCTACCGTTCAATTTTTTTTTTGGTTTCCTAAAATGCAATTGCCTGCAAGTGCCAACACCCTCCTTCAATTTTTTATTTATGATTTAACCTCTAGCCAAATTTTTAAACATTGAAAATCTGGTACCTCTTGAATCATCCTTGTATAATGAAATAAATATTTTAAATTTGTTTTTTCTGTTTAATATTCTGGGTAATTTAGATTGTATTTTGTAATCATACAGTTTAATTTATTCAATATTTTTTTTTCTTTTTAAAAATGCATTTGCCTGCAGGCGCCAACACCCTCCTTCAATTTTTTTTTTATGATTTAACCTCTAGCCAAATTTTTTATACATTGACAATCTGGTACCCTTTTAATAATCCTTGTTTTTTGAAATAAATATTTTAAATAGTATTTTCTGTTTAAGAAGCTGGGCATTTTAGTTTGTACTTTGTAATATGCGATCATACAGTAAAATGTATTCAAATTTTTTTTTTGGTTTCCCAAAGTTTATTTGCCTGCGGGCGCCAACACCCTCCTTCAATTTTTTTTTTTTGGAATGCAACTCTAGTTGAATATTTTGTATTGAACTTGAAAATTGATAACTTGGTGTCAAGTTTCGTCTGTTTAAGATTCTGGGCATTTAAGTTTGTACTTTGTAATGTGTATTCCTAGAGTTAAATTTTTCAAAATTTTTTTTTGGTTTCCTAAAATGCATTTGCCTGCGGGCACCAACACCCTCCTTCAATTTTATTTTTATGATTTAAGCTCTAGCCAAATTTTTTAAACATTGACTATCTGGTACCTTTATATAATCCTTATCTTTAATGAACTAAATATTTTGAATAGTTTCTTCTGTTTAAGATTCTGGGCATTCAAGTTTGTACTTTGTAATCTGTATTCCTAGAGTTAAATTTTTCAAAATTTTTTTTTGGTTTCCTAAAATGCATTTGCCTGCGGGCACCAACACCCTCCTTCAATTTTATTTTTATGATTTAAGCTCTAGCCAAATTTTTTAAACATTGACTATCTGGTACCTTTATATAATCCTTATCTTTAATGAACTAAATATTTTGAATAGTTTATTCTGTTTAAGATTCTAGGCATTCAAGTTTGTACTTTGTAATCTGTATTCCTAGAGTTAAATTTTTCAAAAATTTTTTTTGGTTTCCTAAAATGCATTTGCCTGTTGGCGCCAACACCCTCCTTCAATTTTTTTTTACGATTTAACCTCTAGCAAAATTTTTTATACATTGACAATCTGGTACCCTTTGAATAATCCTTGTTTAATGAAATAAATATTTTATATAGTTTTTTCTGTTTAATATTCTGGGTATTTTAGATTGTACTTTGTAATGTGTTATCATACAGTTAGGTTAGGTTAGGTTAGGTTAGGTAAATGCAGGCAAATGCAATTTAGAAAACCAAAAAAAAATTTAGAAAAAATTTAACTGTAAGAATACACATTACAAAGTACAAACTAAAATGCCCAGAATATTAAACAAAAAAAACTATTCAAAATATTTAGTTCATTAAAGAAGGAATATTCGTATGGCACCATGTTAGGCTAAATTTATATAAATTATATTGTGGGAAAACACATTACAAACATCAATCTAAAATCTCCAAAATCTTAAACAGAAAAAATTATTCAAACTATTTAGTTCATTAAAGAATTATTCAAAGGGTACCAGAATGTCAATGTTTAAATACTTTGGCTAGAGTTAAAATCATAAAAAAAAAATTAAAGGGAGGTGCTGGCGCCTGCAGGCATATCGATTTTCGAAAACAAAAAAAAAATTTGGAAAACAATTTAGAAAAAACTATTCTAAATATTTTGTTCATTAAACATTTTTCAAGTCAATACAAACTAGAGTTACAGTACTAATAAAAAAAATTGAAGGGAGGTGTGGGCGCCCGCAGGCAAATAGATTTTAGAAAACAAAAAAAAAAATTGGAAAAAAATTTACAGTAGAAACACACATTACGAAGTTCAAACTAAAATGTCCCGAAACTTAAACAGAAAAAACTATTCAAAATATTTAGTTCATTAAAGAATTATTCAAAGGGTACCAGATTGTCAATGTTTAAAAATTTGGCTAGAGTTAAAATCATAAAAAAAAATTGAAGGGAGGAGTTGTCGCCCGCAGGCATATAGATTTTAGAAAACAAAAAAAAATTTGGAAAAAAATTTAGAAAAAACCATTCAAAATCTTTAGTTCATTAAAGAAGGATTATTCGTGGGGCACCAAGTTTTCAATTTTCAAGTCAATACAAACTAAAATGTCCCGAAACTTCAACAGAAAAAATTATTCAAAATATTTAGTTCATTAAAGAATTATTCAAAGGGTATCAGATTGTCAATGTTTAAATAATTTGGCTAGAAATGAAATCACAAAAAAAAAAAATAAAGAGAGGTGTTGGCGCCCGCAGGCAAATAGATTTTAGAAATCAAAAAAAAAAAATTACAGTAGATACACACATTACGAAGTTCAAACTAAAATGTCCCGAAAATTAAACAGAAAAAACTATTTAACATATTTAGTTAATTAGAGAATTATTCAAAGGGTACCAGATTGTCAATGTTTAAATAATTTGGCTAAAGTTAAAATCATAAAAAAAAATTAAAGGGAGGTGATGGCGCCCGCAGGCAAATGAATTTTAGAAAACAAAAACAAATTTATATAAATTATATTTTGGGAACACACATTATAAAAATAAATCTAAAATCTCCAAAAAATTGGAAAAAAATTTACAGTAGAAACACACATAACGAAGTTCAGACTAAAATGTCCCGAAACTTAAACAGAAAAAACTATTCAAAATGTTCAAAGGGCATCAGACAGTCAATGTTTAAAAAAATTTGGGGAGGTGATGGCGCCCGCAGGAAAATGCAATTTAGAAAACCAAAAAAAAATTTAGAAAAAAATTTACAGTAGAAACACACATTACGAGGTAAATGTTGAAAACAATTTTAAATGATGATTTAAATTTTAAATTTTTAAATGTTGAACAAATTTGGCTACAATGAAAATCATAAAAAAAAAAATTGTCTTACCTGCAGGCATATAGATTTTAGAAAACAAAAAAAAAAAATTTGGAAAAAAATTTAGAAAAAACTATTCAAAATATTTAGTTCATTAAAGAAGGATTAATTGTGGGGCACCAAGTTATCAATTTTCAAGTCAATACAAACTAGAGTTACAGTACTAAAAAAATAAAATTGAAGGGAGGTGTGGGCACCCGCAGGCGAATAGATTTTAGAAATCAAAAAAAAAAAATTACAGTAGATACACACATTACGAAGTTCAAACTAAAATGTCCCGAAACTTAAACAGAAAAAACTTTTCAAAATATTTAGTTCATTAAAGAATTATTCAAAGGGTACCAGATTGTCAATGTTAAAAATTTGGGTAGAGTGAAAATCATAAAAAAAAAATTGAAGGGAAGTGTGGTGCCCGCAGGCAAATAGATTTTAGAAAACAAAAAAAAAAATTTGGAAAAAAATTTAGAAAAAACTATTCAAAATATTTTGTTCATTAAACAATTTTCGAGTCAATACAAACTAGAGTTACAGTACTAATAAAAAAAATTGAAGGGAGGTGTGGGCGCCCGCAGGCAAATAGATTTTAGAAAACAAAAAAAAAAATTGGAAAAAAATTTACAGTAGAAACACACATTACGAAGTTCAAACTAAAATGTCCCGAAACTTAAACAGAAAAAACTATTCAAAATATTTAGTTCATTAAAGAATTATTCAAAGGGTACCAGATTGTCAATGTTTAAAAATTTGGCTAGAGTTAAAATCATAAAAAAAAAATTGAAGGGAGGAGTTGTCGCCCGCAGGCAAATAGATTTTAGAATTTAGAAATTGGAAAAATTGGAAAAAAATTTAGAAAAAACTATTCAAAATATTTTGTTCATTAAACAATTTTCGAGTCAATACAAACTAGAGTTACAGTACTAATAAAAAAAATTGAAGGGAGGTGTGGGCGCCCGCAGGCATATAGATTTTAGAAAACAAAAAAAAATTTGGAAAAAAATTTAGAAAAAACTATTCAAAATATTTAGTTCATTAAAGAATTATTCAAAGGGTACCAGATTGTCAATGTTTAAAAAATTTGGCTTGAGTTAAAACCATAAAAAAAAAATTGAAGGGAGGTGTTGGCGCTCGCAGGCAAATAGATTTTAGAATTTAGAAATTGGAAAAATTGGAAAAAAATTTAGAAAAAACTATTCAAAATATTTAGTTCATTAAAGAAGGATTATTCGTGGGGCACCAAGTTTTCAATTTTCAAGTCAATACAAACTAGAGTTACAGTTCTTAAAAAAAAAAAATTGAAGGGAGGTGTTGGCGCCCGCAGGCAAATAGATTTTAGAAAACATAAAAAAAAATTGGAAAAAAATTTACAGTAGAAACACACATTACGAAGTTCAAACTAAAATGTCCCGAAACTTAAACAGAAAAAACTTTTCAAAATATTTAGTTCATTAAAGAATTATTCAAAGAGTACCAGATTGTCAATGTTAAAAATTTGGGTAGAGTGAAAATCATAAGAAAAAAATTGAAGGGAGGTGTGGCGCCCGCAGGCAAATAGATTTTAGAAAACAAAAAAAAAATTTGGAAAAAAATTTAGAAAAAACTTCAAAATATTTTGTTCATTAAACAATTTTCAAGTCAATACAAACTAGAGTTACAGTACTAAAAAAAAAATTGAAGGGAGGTGTTGGCACCCGCAGGCAAATAGATTTTAGAAAACATAAAAAAAAAATTACAGTAGATACACATTACGAAGTTCAAACTAAAATGTCCCAAAACTTAAACAGAAAATACTTTTCAAAATATTTAGTTAATTAAAGAATTATTCAAAGGGTACCAGATTGTCAATGTTTAAAAATTTGAGTAGAGTGAAAATCATAAAAAAAAAATTGAAGGGAGGTGTTGGCGCCCGCAGGCAAATAGATTTTAGAAAACATAAAAAAAAATTGGAAAAAAATTTACAGTTGAAACACACATTACGAAGTTCAAACTAAAATGTCCCAAAACTTAAACAGAAAAAACTTTTCAAAATATTTAGTTAATTAAAGAATTATTCAAAGGGTACCAGATTGTCAATGTTTAAAAATTTGAGTAGAGTGAAAATCATAAAAAAAAAATGGAAGGGAGGTGTTAGCGCCCGCAGGCATATAGATTTTAGAAAACAAAAAAAAAATTTGGAAAAAAATTTAGAAAAAAACTATTCAAAATATTTTGTTCATTAAACAATTTTCGAGTCAATACAAACTAGAGTTACAGTACTAATAAAAAAAATTGAAGGGAGGAGTGGGCGCCCACAGGCAAATAGATTTTAGAAAACAAAAAAAAAAATTGGAAAAAAATTTACAGTAGAAACACACATAACGAAGTTCAAACTAAAATGTCCCGAAACTTAAACAGAAAAAACTATTCAAAATATTTAGTTCATTAAAGAATTGTTCAAAGGGTACCAGATTGTCAATGTTTAAAAAATTTGGCTTGAGTTAAAACCATAAAAAAAAAATTGAAGGGAGGTGTTGGCGCTCGCAGGCAAATAGATTTTAGAATTTAGAAATTGGAAAAATTGGAAAAAAATTTAGAAAAAACTATTCAAAATATTTAGTTCATTAAAGAAGGATTATTCGTGGGGCACCAAGTTATCAATTTTCAAGTCAATACAAACTAGAGTTACAGTACTAAAAAAATAAAATTGAAGGGAGGTGTGGGCGCCCGCAGGCGAATAGATTTTAGAAATCAAAAAAAAAAATTACAGTAGATACACACATTACGAAGTTCAAACTAAAATGTCCTGAAACTTAAACCGAAAAAACTATTTAAAATATTTAGTTTATTAGAGAATTATTCAAAGGGTACCAGATTGTCAATGTTTAAAAAATTTGACTTAAGTTAAAATCATAAAAAAAAAAATTTAAGGGAGGTGTTGGCGCCCGCAGGCAAATAGATTTTAGAAAACAAAAAAAAAATTGGAAAAAAATTTACAGTAGAAACACACATTACGAAGTTCAAACTAAAATGTCCCAAAACTTAAACAGAAAATACTTTTCAAAATATTTAGTTAATTAAAGAATTATTCAAAGGGTACCAGATTGTCAATGTTTAAAAATTTGGGTAAAGTGAAAATCATAAAAAAAAAATTGAAGGGAGGTGTTAGCGCCCGTAGGCATATAGATTTTAGAAAACAAAAAAAAAATTTGGAAAAAAATTTAGAAAAAACTATTCAAAATATTTAGTTCATTAAAGAAGGATTATTCGTGGGGCACCAAGTTTTCAATTTTCAAGTCAATACAAACTAGAGTTACAGTACTAAAAAAAAAAAAATTGAAGGGAGGTGTTGGCGCCCGCAGGCAAATAGATTTTAGAAATTGGAAAAATTGGAAAAAAATTTAGAAAAAACTATTCAAAATATTTAGTTCATTAAAGAAGGATTAATCGTGGGGCACCAAGTTATCAATTTTCAAGTCAATACAAACTAGAGTTACAGTACTAAAAAAATAAAATTGAAGGGAGGTGTGGGCGCCCGTAGGCAAATAGATTTTAGAAAACAAAAAAAAAAATTTGAAAAAAAATTTAGAAAAAACTATTCAAAATATTTTGTTCATTAAACAATTTTCGAGTCAATACAAACTAGAGTTACAGTACTAATAAAAAAAATTGAAGGGAGGTGTGGGCGCCCACAGGCAAATAGATTTTAGAAAACAAAAAAAAAAATTGGAAAAAAATTTACAGTAGAAACACACATAACGAAGTTCAAACTAAAATGTCCCGAAACTTAAACAGAAAAAACTATTCAAAATATTTAGTTCATTAAAGAATTATTCAAAGGGTACCAGATTGTCAATGTTTAAAAAATTTGGCTTGAGTTAAAACCATAAAAAAAAAATTGAAGGGAGGTGTTGGCGCTCGCAGGCAAATAGATTTTAGAATTTAGAAATTGGAAAAATTGGAAAAAAATTTAGAAAAAACTATTCAAAATATTTAGTTCATTAAAGAAGGATTATTCGTGGGGCACCAAGTTTTCAATTTTCAAGTCAATACAAACTAGAGTTACAGTTCTTAAAAAAAAAAAATTGAAGGGAGGTGTTGGCGCCCGCAGGCAAATAGATTTTAGAAAACATAAAAAAAAATTGGAAAAAAATTTACAGTAGAAACACACATTACGAAGTTCAAACTAAAATGTCCCGAAACTTAAACAGAAAAAACTTTTCAAAATATTTAGTTCATTAAAGAATTATTCAAAGAGTACCAGATTGTCAATGTTAAAAATTTGGGTAGAGTGAAAATCATAAGAAAAAAATTGAAGGGAGGTGTGGCGCCCGCAGGCAAATAGATTTTAGAAAACAAAAAAAAAAATTTGGAAAAAAATTTAGAAAAAACTTCAAAATATTTTGTTCATTAAACAATTTTCAAGTCAATACAAACTAGAGTTACAGTACTAAAAAAAAAAATTGAAGGGAGGTGTTGGCACCCGCAGGCAAATAGATTTTAGAAATTGGAAAAATTGGAAAAAAATTTAGAAAAAACTATTCAAAATATTTAGTTCATTAAAGAAGGATTAATCGTGGGGCACCAAGTTATCAATTTTCAAGTCAATACAAACTAGAGTTACAGTACTAAAAAAATAAAATTGAAGGGAGGTGTGGGCGCCCGCAGGCGAATAGATTTTAGAAATCAAAAAAAAAAAATTACAGTAGATACACATTACGAAGTTCAAACTAAAATGTCCTGAAACTTAAACCGAAAAAACTATTCAAAATATTTAGTTCATTAAAGAAGGATTATTCGTGGGGCACCAAGTTTTCAATTTTCAAGTCAATACAAACTAGAGTTACAGTACAAAAAAAAAAAATTGAAGGGAGGTGTTGGCACCCGCAGGCAAATAGATTTTAGAAAACATAAAAAAAAAATGTGGAAAACATTTTACTTTAGGAACACGCTTTAGGAGTACACGGGTACTCAGCGTACTCCCAGGTATAGCCGGTTAATCTTAAAAAATATTTATAGATAAAAATCTACTAGAGTTCAATGAATTGAAAAAAAAATTGTTTGAGAAATCTGTGTGAAATAACACTTAACAAAAGAATACGCTGGAAGCTAAATACTGCAATACATATTAACTACAATCCAAAAACTAAGTATTGTTTACATTATAATAATACGAACAGTTATTATGATCAGAGGTGTACCACCTTAATACATGTATAAGAAAATGTATAAAAACGAATGTAATTTATAAAGGATGCAAAAAAATTAAATGAGAAAAAGGTCCTGCACGGACTCTACTATTAGATTGTAATTTATGAAGGACATAAAATAATGTTTAATTTAAAATAATATTGTGTTTGGCTGGGTCTACAGTCAATATTAAATTACAAACTATAAAGTCTAAATGCAAATAAAAACATAGTTTTAGTCTTTGTAAATATGTGCGGAAAAAAATTAGATTTAGTATAATGTAAAAAAATGTGGAAAGGAAACCCTGAGAATTCTTTGAAAATAGGATATTAAAACACAAAACTATATATTAAATTAAAACTATTGATTTTATACATTTTCTATTTACAATAGGTAAAGTAAGCATTGAAAACCTTATGAAATCCTAATAAAATTATATTTTGTTATATTTTAAAATACTTTTATAATTTGTTGTGTTAAAAAAATCATTATATAATGTTGGCTGTATTTAAGTTTTTAATAACTATACTGGTACAACTCTAGCTGACAGTCTTTAAGACCGTGTTAAAAACTATGATAATTAGTTAACGTCTAATTTACTGTCCTATCCTAACCTAACCTAACATAACCCAAATTAATAATATTTAAATATTTTCTTTCATTGTTATGTTTATAATATCGAATACCATTATAGTTTGTAGGAAAAGATCATCGCAAAGCTCATGACCAGTGATTGTAGTCGTCTATCATCGCACCATAGCTTCAACTAACCATAGGTTTACCTAACTAACCTTCTTATGACTTATTAGGACACTTTGAATAAAAAGATCCTGAGTTTCAGGTTGCCGAACTTAAGTGTTTGATTATCAAGTTGATCCTTTGTTTGTTGACACCTTAATCCATGCTATGGATGAAGCCCATAGATATGGATAGTCCACGCCTATTTTAAATACATTTCAGGCCGCGTTCCCGGAGAGAAGGCAATTGAGGCTCCTTTATATTGATAGTCGATACTCGACTTGGCCTCAATTGTTCCCCTTGGAGATCAGACCGCTGATAAGACTATTATGTCCTATCCATTATGTTATATCTTTATTATCTATGATGGAGCCATACCCAGCTCACTCGTGTAAACAATTTGAAGCACATAAAAGCGATCAACGAATCTCTATCCATCTTGTAATGATAAAAAACAGAGTGCCCAATTTTAAGTGGAGCACTCTAGTTTTCATCATTACCAGCTATCCATCGACCGCCGCCCAGAAATACGGATTCCCCGACGGAACGCAACCGCCGCCCGTAACTACAGATGGCGCTATCCGAACGCGCTCCACCCGCGGGAAAAACTGAGATTTCCTTATGAAAATAACAAATTACAAGGACAAAAAGTACATATTCATAATCAGTGCATTTCAAACTATAAGATGGATTCTATCGAACACTTCAAACCTGTAGCTGCATCACAAAACACAGAGAAGTGTCACACGATATTCCAATCGGGACCGGCAAGCATTGTACTACATAAATACAGGCCGCCGACCGCCGTATCATCATTGCAAACCCTACCCACTATCATGGGTAGGCCAACAATTTTAAATAACCACCCTCACCAACTTTCGTCCTACTAGTAGAGGCAAAACCCTGGTATAGTTAACGGCATAACCTTTAAAGCAAAGCAAAGCGTATCATCATCATTCTCCCCGCTGAGAAAAAGCGAATAGTGAGCCGAACGGTATTTTAATACCGCCACGAACGGACATTCTACAGTTTGTCCCGGCATATACCCTCCACCACCGCCGCAGTGAGTCGCGAGGTATATATTGTCGTTACGCGTCCACCGTTACTGAACGCCGCCGTCCGAGCCGAGTCAGCCAGTTCCATCCGACCAACGTACGACCACCAACGGAACAGATTGTAAAAGGTCCAACACCGTTTGCCGTTTTTTTTTTTATCAGCATACAGACATCCGAGCCAAGTCACACTGCTGAAGCCGCCCAGCTGTTCACGCCGGTAATAATTATATTACCGTGCTACTGATCCCGTCATAATGAACACCCGACCAAAAACCGTGAGTTTTATGTTCACGCCTTCCCCCCCCCCCACCCATGTTTTATGTGATCCTTTATTAAACTATTTTATCTGTACACTCGTAAGAGTATAATTAATTAATTCAAAATAAATACTGTACAACAAATTATTAAAATTGTGTCTGTATGAAAAATAATAAGTTTTTGAGAATAAACGCAACAACAATTCAACCAAAAACACCCTGCGTTTAATTTTCATTACAATCTCATATCTCAACCTTCATATTCTCTATGCAAAAAGTAAATTTAAGACAAATTTGTAAATCAATGCACAGTCTCTCTATTGTACTAATATTTGTGATTTCATTAATTTTCAGTATTTTGTATAGTTAGTAATGATTAGTAAACCTAACCTACTGAGGCAATCTTGAGGCATTTCCTTTTAGGAAATTAATTAAATCTTCAAACATAACTCTTAATTCAAGAGTTTGTAACTAATACAATCATAATATAATATGAGTATAGTACATTTCGTAATATTTTTTTATAATATTTACTGTTAGTGAAATATTAAGTTTGTATTTCTAATATAATATATGTTATGGTATTTATGGACGACACTTGCACCATGGCCCCTCGATATACTAATGTGGCGACCCGGCACATCTCTTTTAGATAAATGATTAAATACTTAATCAAGTCTTCCAATTTACTAAACATTTATGTTTTGTAGATGATTTGAAGAAAAATTTAAAATTGAAGAGAGACTGTGTGAATTAACAAAATTTGTGGTATGAAATGTTTATTTGAACACCTGTTATAATGTATTATATTGAACTTAAGTTAATTTTTTATAATGTACTATAGTAAACATTTGATCATTTATTACAATATACGTATATTATACATAGATTTCAAGTATGATTTTTTTAATTTTTTTTTTTGATACTTACCTACCTACTACAATACAAGACACTTTATTTTTATATTTTGAAACAATATATATTTTGGATTATTTAGATCTATATAAACTAAATTTCAGACCCATAGTTTAGTATTTAAAGTTTGTATGATCAAAGTCGTGGAACCAAATTTTATCAGACTCTACTAGAATGTTGTAGTTAAATTAAACTATAATAAGTATGCGGAATAACAGTACCTAACCTTCTATTATAATTTGTTATGAATATAATATTTTAAGTAATAACTCAAATTTAGCACTTTTACGGTACTTAATACATTTTCCTAATATTTTAACAGAAATTATGGAGCTAAAAATATAGAAATACCTATATTATGTCACGGTCCATAGTTGATAGTTTTGTTTCATTTATAATAATAATGCTTTTTAATATACTTTTTCATAAATTAATATTTATTACAGTTGGCTTTTATGATTTGTTTGAACTATTAGTACGTATTTTTTTGGGGAGATCCCTATTATTACAACACCGTTACCAATATGCGTTTTTTTCTGGTTAGTTAATATAATTGCATGTTTTCATGATTTCTTCGTATTTATGCTTATTTTCTTAAAATGTTTTTATATTTTCGGTTCATCCGTTACCTACCTACATACCTACCTACCAAGTGTGTAAATAAAGAATTTTTTGTGTAATCCAATTTGAATTATTATTTATTAATTTAAAAAAATTTAAATAAAAACGTTTTCATTCAGTATTTTTTTGAATATTTTTGAATATTTCAGTGCATATATTTGCCTGTTTTTAGTGCATACATGCAGGCAAATATTTAACACTTTTTCATTGCATTAAATTCACATCCCTGCTAATTACTTTTGTCCAACCATAATACCTACCACAATTAATGTTAAATGTCAAATTGTCAACAATCAACTGCTTCTTCAACTTGATAACACTTAAGAGGATCAGTGGCGTATTTACGGGGGGGGGATATGGGGGATAGATCCCCCTTGGCCTTTTTTTTTTTTAGTCTGTTCCCATAAACCTTAATATACCTACTAGTATGCAAACCGCAACTGTAATTACCTGTAATCAGTAATCACAAACCACAACTAACGATGTATGAAATCTGATATTATTATAATTAATGAGGAGTGAATATAGGCAAAATTATACACAATCTCTTATCTCAGTGGAACAAATGATAACGTTTGTCCCTGATTTGTATCCTCAGTGTCATGTATTCTATTATTAGATCATAAACAAATGTACGATATTTTGATAATATGATCTAATATACCTAATCTATAGTAGGTAATATTCTATTACACAGTAATTGTTTATGATAATCATTAATCTATGCATACTATTCGGTGTTCTGTTTATACTTCATTGCTCAAATGATAATAAATTGAGTATTAAAACAACTATTTAAGAAATATTATATTAATTCGTGATTGAAAGTGATATTTTATGGTCAAATTTACTTTTATTTATATACGGTATTTTATTTTTCAATATAATTTACCTACTTTTTTCAATGACATCAAATAAGAATACCTTGTTATCATTTTTCACAAACAATAAAAAAATTCGAAGAGAAAATGAAAATAACGAGACTGAAGTAAGTGCTAATTTTTGTGAAATTTGAAATGTAAATTCAAGTTTTTGTGATATTTAGGTGAACTCACCAGTAAGAAAAATTACAGAAGTAAACAAGTCTGCATGTACCACCAATTCTTTAGAAAGTTTTAGTGAGGCATCGAATTCACGATTACAGCAAGTAATTAATTATTTCATTGAATATATAAAAAGTTAATTGTTCAAATTTCAAATTTGTTTACTTTGTTATTCTTAAAAAAAAACTAAATTAGTTATGCTTATATAGGTTTATAATTTATATGCTTTTATGATCAGTGGTCACAGCTTATAAATTTATAACTCACTTAAATTATTTAGGCATTATATTATTTATATTATATATTATTATATATTTATTAGCTTCAAATAGCATGTTTTACTTGACATATGGAAACAAATACAATTTAATAATTTGGCTTAAAAATTGTTTAATATATTCTAGTTATTATTGTGGCATTAATATAATAATATGTTTCAATTATTTATTAAAGGATGATTTTATTTGTGAAAATAATCAAACGCTCGGCAATGCTAATGACATAGGTTATTTTGTAGAATGTTTATCTTTAACAGATGCTGATAAAAAGCTTGTAAGTTACATACTAGTTGATAAATTATTTGAATACTTAACACATTAATATTTATTGAATTAGTATTTTTTTTAAATTATGCATGTTTATTTTTATTTAATGTCTATATTTTAAATTTAATTTTATAATATTTATTAAAACTAATTAGTTTGTTATTTAAAATGATATTTATTCAAGGTGCTAACTAATCTATGGGTACCAGATGTTGAATATAAATTCCCATTGCTTGCAAAAAATGAAAAACGTGGCTTAAGATTTCAGCATAAATGGCTAAAAGAATTTAATTGGCTGGCGTATTCAAATGTCAAAAATGGGACATTCTGTAAATACTGTGTACTGTTTGCAAAAAATGGTGGTGTTGGAAGCCAGCCTTTGGGTAGCCTTGTTACTGTTGCTTTCAGCAACTGGAAGAAGGCAAAAGAGGTTTGATAATTTAAATGATTTATTCCAGAGACATTTGCTAAAATATTTAATACATTTTTTTTTAGACTTTTCGGGCTCGTGGAAGTTTGAAATATCATACATTGTCTGTTCTAGACTCTGAACACTTTTTAAAATAATAGAAAAAAAGGAACTGTCTATAATAGAACGCATAGATAATAATAGGTAGGTAATATTAAATGCATAATATGATACCCTTACTTTAAAGTTTAAATTTTTGAAGTACATTGATTCTGTGAATTTGTTTAGAATGGTACAAATTGAAGAAAATAGAAGAAAAATAGGACCAATTATTGAGTGTATAATTCTATGTGGTAAAGAAGAGTTGGCTTTGAGAGGACATAGAGATTTTGGTGATATCTTAGTAGATGGTAAGCATAAATATAGAAACTAAAAACTAAATTGTATAAACTTTTACCATTTAATAATAATAATACTTAAGTATAATTAAACTGAATTATCAATGTCATATAACTATTGGACAATAATGCTCCAGTCATGCTAATTATGGATTTACAATTATTATTGTAAAAAACATGTTATTATTGTTTGCAACTTTTAACTTTTTTTTTTTTAGATGATTCAAGGCAAGGCCATTTCCGTGGTATTCTCAAGTACAGAGCAAAAGGAGATGAATTTTTGCGTAATGTTCTTGAGGGTTCAGGGAAACGTAATAAATATACGAGTCCAATTATACAAAATGAAATAATTCAGTCATGTAACACAATTTTACTAAGGAAACTAGTTAATGTGATTAATAAATCTAAATGTTTCTCTGTTCTGGCTGATGAAACAACCGACATATCGACTAAAGAGCAACTCAGTATATGTGTTTGATATATTGATAAAAACAATAAGTTGCATGAGAACTTTTTACGATTTTTTGAAATTGATAGCTTGACTGGTTATGACTTGGCTAACTCAATATTAAATGGTAATTGTAAATTACACATTTATGATTTATTTATTTATTCACTTTATTTATTTATATTATTTAATTACATTTTTTTGTTGGTAGGCTTAAACAGATGTGGAATTGATTGCAATTATTTATATGGCCAAGGCTATGATGGGGCCAGTAATATGGCTGGTCGATTTAAAGGAGTACAGACTATTGTGAAATCTAAATACCCCAACGCTATATAATATGTACATTGTGCAGCACATTCGCTGAATTTAGCTGTTTCAACAGCTAGTGGCATAAAACCTATCAGAAATTGTTTGGGGGTGATCGAAAAAGTTTATAATTTTTTCAATACCCCTAAAAGAAATTCTGTTCTTTTAAATACCATTGAGAATTCAAATAATGCACCCCAAGTAAAACAACTCAAACGGCTTTGTGCTACTCGTTGGATTCAACGTTATGATTCTGTAAATGATTTTTCTGAACTATTTTCATTTGTTCTCAATGCGTTAGACATTATATCTGATTGGAAAGAATCAACAGATGCTGAAATGCTTCAGAAAGCGTTAAAAGATTCAGAGTTTATGATTTCTTTGATTGTTATAAAGGTTCAGATAATATCTATTTTATATACATTTAGGTACATATATTGTGTTATTTTTAAATTTTGTTTTAGGTATTATTTTCTTATGGACTTCTGCTGTGTAAACAATTGCAAAAAGTTCAAATTGATTTGAAAAAGACAATACTCATAGTAGAAAATGTAATAGCTACTTTAAAATGTATCAGAGAAAATAATGAAATAGAATTCAAAATTATCTATAATAATGTCAAAGTAATCTTTTACTTTAATATACTGTTTAATATTTAAAATAATATTTATGATGAACCTACATCATAAATATACCCCCAAATATTTATTAATATATTACAGAAAATGGCAGATGATGTTGGAATTGAATTGCTAGAGAAAAGAATTTCTTCTAAACAAACACATAGAGCTAATCCAAATTTACAAAATCATTCTACCGAACAATACTATCGTGTAACAGTATTTTTACCATATATTGATTACTTTATATCACAACTTACTGAGCGTTTTATAAATCATAAAAGTATTTTTGAAGGTATAAACTAGTTATTACATATTTTATATTATATTTTCAAAAAAAAATCTCTATTGACATTATATTATTATAAATTATAATATATAAGTACAAATACTGAATAGCTATATAAATAACTAATTTGCCAAAGTATTTTATTATTTGATATTTACTGTTATAGGGTTCGATTGCATTTTTAAAACCCAGCCATTGCCACTAGAGATAAATGACCGAGAACAATTTAATAAGCTTGTGAACATATATTTACCCGTTGTAGATAAATTCAATAGCATAGCCGAATTCAATATGTGGAAAACAAAACTATTTACAGATAATATCATTCTTAGTTCAGGATTACAGGCATTAGAAATTTGTGATAAAGAATTTTATCCCAACATTTACATGTTGATTTTACATGTTCATTCTCTAATTTAAAAAGAATTAAAACTTATCTCAGGAATAGTATGAATGAAGTAAATTTGCAGATTTTAAATTATGATATATTATTGAAAGTATTTATAAAATTGTGTATTTCATTGTTATTATAGACTAGACTGAATGGATTGGCTCTATTAGCATGCCATACAGAAACAAAGATTACACCAGATGAAGTCATTGATGAATTGTCTCTGAAAAATAGAAGACTGGAGTTTGTTTTGTAAAATCACTGCAAATAAATGGCTATATGTGCCTATGTGTTATATATACCTATGTAGATAATAGATATCAATGATCAATATAATTATATGATATTTTACATTTTTACAGAACAAATTATTAATTAGCTAAATATTTTATAAATTTATTTCATTGTGTTGATTATTATAAATCTATATTAAGCTATTAATATATTTTTTATTCATTAGATTATTATGTTAAACTTAAAATGCTATTCATTGATTAATATTGTCTTTTAAAATACCTATACTTGATTAGTGATTAAAAATTAGGGATTAGCAAAAAAAAAAAAGTCTTGCATGACTGGTTTCTTTGAAAATGTATTTCTAATTTCTATATCCCCCCCCCCTCAAGAAAATCCTAAATACGCCACTGAAGAGGATGTCAGATTTTTAGCGCACCATTTATTTCTCTCTCTGACCCACGCACAATCATTTTAGTGTTTTCTTAATCGTACATTTGGTATGCTACGCGTGGGTCAAAGATGGAAAACAAATAGTGCGCTGACATCCCAACCAGCAACAAGTTTACACGAGTGAGCTGGGTATGGCTCCATCATAGATAATAAAGATATGGATAGGACATAATGGTCTTATCATCGGTCTTCGAGGGGAACAATTGAGGCCAAATAAAGTATACCTATATCGAGTATCGACTATTAATATAAAGGAGCCTCAATTGCCTTCCCCTCCGGGAACGCGGCCTGAAATGTATTTAATATAGGCGTGGACTATCCATGGTGTCAACAATCAAAGGATCAACTTGATAATCAAACAATTAAGTTTGGCAACCTACAACTCAGGATTTTTTTATTCAAAGTGTCCTAATGAGTCATAAGAAGGTTAGTTAAATAAACCTATGGTTAGTTGAAGCTATGGTGATGATAGACGACTACCATCACTGGTCGTGAGCTTTGTGATGATCTTTTCCTACTAACCATCAAGGTATTCGATATTGTAAACATAACAATGAAAGAAAATATTTATCAACTGATTACGTTACGTATTACCTACGTATTGTTAACATAACTATTCTACCTTTACACTTTTTCTTCCCCCGTCTCTCACAGCTATATACAGGTTCAGCCACTCTCATTCCACTCCTCCATATGATCGGTATTCTGTCTATCCATCTCTTCTTCAGTCTTCTCGCCCCTCATTTCCCCCCTAAATTAACTTCTATAGTTACTCTCACTATCTCTTATCATACAGTGACCGAACCACCTAAACCTATTCTCTCTTGTTTTCACTACAATATGTACACTACCCTTAATTAATTAATTTCTTATTCTATCCTCTTTTGTACCTTAACACCTAACTTATTACTCTCATATCTGCTACTCTCACTCCACTTACCTACCCTAACCTTACATTTCTTTTTCATCTTTCCCTTTCATACACCAAACATTCTGAAATCCTGTTGACCCATTTCCTTATCTTCGCCATATCACACACTTCCTAATTCCTATTCACTCAGTCTCTAGTTACCTACAAGTCATCGTACTTGATTATCGGTGAAAATATTTAAATATCATTGAGCGAATTCCCTACTCGAAATAATTACTTAAAAAAATAACATACCTCGCCAATTTTCTAATTTTTAACACGACTCTATTGATAGCCGGAATAGTGTTATACCAGTATAATTACAATACAAATATTGAAAAATTTCGGGCAATACATCCTTTGATCAATTAACAATAATAAAAAAAAACTTACTGAGAAATAAGAAAATACATACCCCGTGACGGAATCAAAACTGCTACGGAACTTAGTCTTCGAAGCACTGAAACGTTCACACATTTCAATCTGCTTATGATATAATATTATTCCCAGTTTGAAAATTTTCACTGACGAATACCATTTCTGAAATAACACGCATCTTATGCAGTAAAATGTTCAACAATATTCTAATGACCTATTCGTTACAGTCTACAGATATTATATAAACCTACCAATAAATACCTAATATTAATTTTTATTACACAGAGTTTGTATTTTTAAATGTTGTATTCAAGGATTTATAATTTTTATTTTTATACCTAACAAAAATTACATTTATTCACAAGTCAGTTATCAACTAGAACTCGACTACGAGTAAGACAGCGTTTGGATTGTTCGGACTGGCGAATAATTTATTATTATTATACATTGCGCCTTTGGTAGGTAGTAAACGTATATACTTCTACGTTACTGAGTTAACAGATTTTCCGTGACAATAAAAATTTAATTCAAGTCTAAAAAGTAAGTAAATGTAAGCCCCAAAATAATATGAAAATAAACTAACACAACAATCGCTTAAAAATTAATTTAATTCAAATAATGAGATGAACCTTATTAGACCATTTAAATTTTCCAGAACAAGCCCCCAGTTGGTCGCATGCCAATTTTAACCATAACTAGACCATAAGTTTATAGACATTCTATAATGCATTATCCTGCCGGTGGCCCTAGACACTGTTGGGGAAATAATATTTCTTTAGTAATTAAATTACGATACGAATTATAAGTTACGTAGGTACTTGTCCAATACTCGACTACCAGAATTTAAAATAAAGAATGTGATATACCTAGGTAACCTATCGATCGATTCTAAAACAGAAACTTAACCTAGGTACAAATAATATCATAATATCAAATAGTGAAATGTGAAAATTTGAAGAAAATTTTTTATAGGTATATCCCGTAAAACCCCCAAAATAAAACGTACGTTTGAGGTGTTCTCTTAAAACCCAAATATTTAATGCCCGTATCCCGTATGCATAGAAAATGTATGTTTCACATTTAACAAAAACTAAAACTATCGTGACGGAACTGAATTACGAAGAACGTATAAAACAAAAATAATCGTCACCAAGTGGTAGGTATAATCTGCTATGTACTTACAAATCATATTAAATAACATTAATCATTATGTATTTTCTTATTTTATTAGGTATAGGTATAAAAACCTACCTTCCTACTTATAAAACCATTGCCTAATCATTGATTTCAAATTTTAAAAATTATTCTACTATAACAATAAATTAACAGTTGTAGGCAAAGTATTATAATTTAAGGTATTTTTCATAATATCCTAATTTTTGTACACCTATAACAACTGGATTTTAAAAATTACTCTACGTCTAGCGGGTATATAAGTTTGTCTGACAATAAATATTTACATTAGGTCTACCGCGTCAACAGAGTAGAAGAACAAAACTTACGTAATTATTTATTATTCCGGCGAAACGCGTTCCCTTCGAGTGTATAATATTGTCTAGTGTCAGAGCTGTGCATCTCCGCCAAGGAAAATGCATATCTCCGATCCAAAAGTTCAGTCTGGATGTATTGAGATTAATGACATTTATAAAAATAGGCACCTAGCTTAATAACCAGAATGGAACGAAATATGTGAGTACCTACGTATTGGAATCGCTGTTCGTCTCAGACGATTGTCATTTGCCATAGATTATTTATAATTATAACCTCACCGTCCTAATCATAGCAAATATATATATGGTCCTAACCGATGGATGATGGATATTTTTACATTATCTTCAAAAAAACATTTATTTGTTTCTATGCGGTAAATTGAATTCAAATTTACAATATAGATAACGGTTTTTTTACTTGGTTTATTAACAAATTCTAATTGATATAAAATAATAATTAAATAAAAATAGTTTTATTGATCCCAATACTTAAAAATAATGTTTCAAATAAAATAATAAAAAGAATTTAAGAAATATTTTAAAATAAAAAACTTCGACAGTAATTCCATATTGGCAAGTGTTGTTTTCTATAGCTGAAAACTGAATAGTTATAGTATCGAACATAATGGGTACGTAAAAAATAGAAATATAAGTAAAATAAATTACCTTTATTTAATTGTATTAAATTTTTGTTTAATAAGTTTTTATAAAATTGACTTCAACCCATATAAATGTTCTAATTTTATTTTTCAATTCGTTGATAATATATGAAACGAATTTTTTGCTTGGAAAGCAATGTCATAGAAAATTCAGAAAATGCAGTTTATATTTAAATCCGTGGCCTAATTATAAATAATAATTTCTGATGCATTGATGCTGAAGATTAAGGGGGTGGACAATCAGTCGTACCGAAATCGAACATCTTAAACACTTAATATAAACAATTTTTCACACACGCGTCATGGTATGAAAATAAAAAATATTTATAATTCATATTTATACCGATTTTCTACCGATTTATGCCGATCTTCTATATTAATAATAATTATAAATATATAGCAATAACAAATCATTTTTGAATAGCGGCCCACCGGAAAGTTCCCAGTATCCCGCCGGCTCAGTCCACCCCTGGTTCATATTGTAACCAAATAATCTATTATAAACACAGTTACTTTTTACAGATATTATAAGTTAAAATTTGGACGAAATTACTTATTAAAACCAAGAATAACGATTTTAGTTGTTTTGTTGTAATTTAAAAATAGTAGGTATTCGCGGATTTATGAAACTTTTAGAGTATATTATTATAATATATATACACGATGACACTTTCAAATGTAATTTTTTAGGCAAAAATGACTTTATCCTACTAAATTGTATGTACTAATGCCTAATAATAAAATAAATTACTTTAATCTCAATATTATTTATTAGTTAACGATGTCTTTGCTCAGAATCGTTTTTCGTTTGTTCGTTTTGTATTTTAATAATTTATCCATGGATATATTATTATTACTAATAATTATAGTAGGTGTGTTTGTTCTATCTCATTAATTTATTTAATACTATACCAATGTATACGTCCCTAATCCCTATGATATAGAATATAGATATTAGGTGAACAATAGAAGTTAAGTATGTGACACTAAATTAATAGTTACCTATAACTTATAACGTTGTATTTGGAAAAAAAATTATCAGTTATTAATTAAAATTGTATCTTATGACTATTATCAGTTATAAGCTATAACATATATTTCTATAAATTAAACCAAAACATATATATATTAAGTACCTTATATAGGTAAGCTTCTATTAATTATAATTATTCTACGAACAGGGACTGGAAAAACGACGACGACGTTTATATCTCGCGTATTTTATACATTTGTAACTAAAATATGCGCATACAACACTTGGATAGCACATTTTTCGTGACATTAAATATTTATTTTAAGTCTTAAAAGTAAATTTAAGCCCCAAAAGAATATAAAAACAAACTTACTTTAATTATCGACTCTTTCGGCGGAATCCGTGACGTGTGTGAACTGTGACACCCATGAGGAAACGCTCCAGATTACGGAACTTAGAATATTGTAATTTATGAAAAATAAAATTATACGAAACGCAGTAAGTTTTTTGCTCAAATTTTCGTTGCTTATTGAAATTTTAGAATTTTTAATCGACTGTGTCTTCTGCAACGACTTGGAGATTTGCCATAGATAAATAAATAAATGATATAGATATTATACTAGGTACGTCAATATGATGAATCCACGGATATAATATAATGCAACTTTTTATATCAAAGAGTTCCGTGTAAAGGACCAATTTGTTTATTGAAATTTGATATGACAATAAAACCAAAATAGTTTATAATTTTGAATTTGAATTATAATAATATGATATAGGTATTATTTAAATTATTATTTTAGTTTCTCAATTTAATCATTGATTAAGGTGGTGAATAGATATCAGAAGCACAAGAATTTTTTTTATAAGAGTATATTGTATTTTATGAATTATTAAATAAAAATGTGATTACTGGATTTTAGAGTTAACATAAAGCCAAACGTATACAGTAAATTCATCAAATACCATAATACCAACTAGATTTCTGAAATTCTAAGTATATAATTTTAGATTCTGAGCGGATCGATGACTGTATTAATTTTATAATGATGTGTTCTTAATTTTTTTTAAATTTTTTAATTATTTGTATTTATTTGTTAATAATAATTAAAACTTAAATATTAGCAGTAATCTTGTTCCTTTCACAAAATGTTTTTTAATTATTTTCAATTTAATTTACATTTATACGTTTGGCATTTATCCCAAAGTGATCTCTTAATTCAATTATGAATTTAATAGTTACATTCTCGGTTACATTAATTGGATTATAAATTAGAATAAACTAAAGTTTCCAGCTTCTACTACAACATTATTTTATATTTTATTTTATGTTATTAATTTTTTAAATGCAGTCTGCACCTTGTGTTGGTGATTTTACACGTAATATAAAAAATGTATACTAGTGATGAGTAGGTTAGGTTACCAACCTGATTGTTTAATCAAATTATTTACACGATTTCAATAAAAAAATATCTATGAAGTAAAACATCCGCATTTCTATTAACTATAAATTCATAATTGTATGAACTATACATGTTACATATATTTTTCGAAAAAATTATTTGTGTATTGTTATATTATATTATAATGAAATTAATAATTATAGTAAAATATATAATTGCAAGACATTTAATACCTATATCTATAGCCATCTATAGGGTATAAACTACACTAAAAAAGCTGTAAGTATGCTAATAAAATATATGGGGTGTATAATGTATTTATGTATATAAAAATATAAAATATAAAGATTAATAATATTATATTGTTTTAAATATATCGCGCAAACCTAAAGTGATACCCGGCGTATAGTATAACATGCAAAAAGTTGCGTATTAAACTTAACTAACCTATAACGAAGACGGTCTCGCGTATTTTATACATTGCGCTTTTGGGATTAAACTTATAAATGCTTCTACGTAACCCAGTTAACAGATTGTCCGTGGCAATAAATATTTAATTTAAGCCTAAAAAGTAAATGTAAAATAGTAATAATATGAAAACAAACTTACGCGTAAGCATCGACTCTTCCGGTGAAACCTGGCTAGAGTGCCGCCGTCACCGAAGAAACTATCTTTATCCATCTTCATCTCGCTCTGAACTGAAACTTGAAAGTATCAAAATATTTTATGAAAATAACCTGAATACCTGATCATAACGAAATGTGTGAGTTTGTGTTAGAACTTACATTATAATGTATACGGCTCATAACTGTCGGTCTATATCGATGGCTTATTACTTATTTGTTCACTGAAATTATTAAAATTGTTTATCGTCGCCGACGAATGTCGACAATTGACGATTGCCATAGATATTATAAAATATATTATTTACTATGATAAATCCATAGAACTTTATATTATACTAAGTATCTACACAGTCTATTGGTAAATATTAAATCGAATGTACTTTTACAGAAAGTACTTTGTGATCAGCAATGTACCTATTCTGGTTATCTATTTCAGTTATAGTTTGCATGCCAAATGACTACCGGGATTTAAATAAAAAAATGTGATTTATAGGTAATCTATTGGCTATTGATCTATTATAAAATAGAAATTTAACCTATACCAATAATATCACGTTTTAACAAAATCAATTTTAGTTTTTGGTGTAACTTTAAGTCAAATGATCGTAGATAGCTAAGGTACATGCAATTTCCCCTGATTGTTTATAATAGCATTTTCTATACACCACCAAAATATTTTGACTTGTTTTGGCTGTTTGCGGGCATTTTCAGTTTCCATTTTTTTTAGTTTTATTTTCTATAAATGTCAATAAAGTTTTAGTAGTGGGGTCAAAAAGCATGAACATTTAATAAAAGGCTCCTGATATATTGTTACAATAACAGGTGAAATTTTTTAAAATAAATAGGCACAATTTATGAACTTTAAAATTGAAAAATGATATTTTAACTTTTGTAGCTAAGGTTTGAAATTTGAAAACAAAGTTCCACGTAAATAGATTATTCTGTAACCAAAAAATCTAAAAAATTTTTTTAGAAAAAACACAGTTTTTCTTATACCTAGTTATTTTATATTTTTATAATCAAATTGGACGAAATCAGATATTTAAACAAAGAAGAACGATTGTAGTTCGTGCTATACCTATTTTAAAAATATTATTCGGGGGTAATTGAAACGACTAAAATATATTATTATATACAAATATGACAATAAACAAATAATAATAATTCAACTTAACCGTATCTATTCATACGTTGCAGATCACAAAGATTTCTGTAAAAGAACACACAATTTATCAATTGACCATATAGGTACTGAGTATTATATAAGTTTAATGGATTTATCATAATATACCTAATATATTTTGTATCATCTATGATAATCGCCAATAATTATCGACATTAGTCGGAAACGATTAACAATTCTTTGATAATTTCGGTGAACAAAAAAAATAAAATGAGCCAACAATAGACGGACAGTTTGTTAAGCAGTAGGAATATATAATATTAAAATATAAGTTTATACCACGAACTCGCACATTTGAGTGCGTTCAGGTTATTTTCATAAAATAGATACTTTCAAATTTCAGTTCAGAGTACTTTTTAAACTTGAATTATATATTTATTGCCACGGACAATCTTTTTACTGGATGACGTATCGTCATCTGGTATGTGGTGATGGAATCACTAGAAAAAATTATGTAAATAAAAATTTAAAAAACAACAAAATACCTAGGTACTCAATTTGAAGCTTCTAACGCAAAGACCATACTGTGGCATCCACTCACTTCCGTCGCAAGATACCTAGATTGCATTGCTATACACAATATATGAATTATGTAGGTATCCTAGCTGGGCCCTATCTAGTTGATGTTATGAACTGTGAATTATTGCTTGTCAATGAATGGTTTTATAGAATGACACACAGAGTTTAAAATCACGATAATTATTATATGATAAAAATAAAATAAATCAAACATTTAATAATTTTAATATATTTTTCTTAATCAATTATATAACATACATTTTATCTATGTCATTATAGGACCATCAAGAACAGGTTTATCCACAAATTTCACGGACAAATCTTGAGATGTACCTTCAAGTTCTAATATCACTAGTGTATTGGCATAAGGTGATGGTTTTAAAAAAGGAGCTGGCACATAAAGTGTAACTTGAGGTCCACCAAGTGGCCAATGCCGACCAAGGTTTACATTGTTTAAAAACACTACACCCTGTAAATATCGAATATTATTTTTTAAATTGTAAATATGTGGATAAAAGTCGACTTAACAGTATTAACTTGTAAGAACACACCTTTGTCCAGCCTGAAGTGTCCAAATAAGTGTCTAAACATTTTGTATAGTTAACTGTTAATGTAAACTGTGTTTTATAAAATGCTGGTAATTTAACACTGTTGACGTTTTCAACTGATTTGATTGAAGAAATCCATGATGTACCATTCAAAGGATATGCAGTCATTTTCCAGGGGCTTAATATTTTATTTCCGAGAATCACTTGATCAAAAATTCCCTAGAAAATATAATTAGTATTATTTTACATACAATATTTTAATTCAGTAATTATACTCAGTTGGTAGTTAAAATAAATATAATACAATCTAATTCAGTGATTGTAAATATTACCACTTTTGTTTCTAAAAAGGTAATGTAACCACTCGCCAGTCTGTACACAATTTATCAAATATTAACTTCTATGGTAACTGGTAAGCATTATATTATACTATAATACTATAGTATACTATTATAAATTATACTATTTCAGTCTCAGACCATGAATAAAATAATTTATTGTCAGCTATTATTACCTTCCTATCTTCAATTAAGTCTCCAAAATTCATCCTTCCCTGATTCTCAATTAAAATGCTTAGGTTTTGAACAGTACGGTTAATGTTTAAGCTTATTGTAGTATTAGCTTTCAACCGATTCATAGTACCCACTTGTACCTAAAAAAAAATTTGAACGCTCATGTTTCTAAAACTATAACTGCAATGTAACTCTACTTGATCCAGGTAAATGATTGCTCGATCTCTAACCGTGTTCACAGTTAGGTTTACTGGATTTTCAACATTTTTTTGATCATCTGTTAATGTTGTTTCATACATTACAAAACCAGTGTTAATATCTAAGTCCTCAAACGGTAAAGGAACATCACTGATCACTGGTTTAATACGTTGAGCAACCTTTTCAAATATGCTAACCAAAGGTCTTAAATAGAATTTTCCATAGGCACCTTTGGGTGCGGGATTTGGTGATATCTCGTTTGTCACAGCATATTTCTTTAAAATAATTAATTAATAAACTGTATATGTATATTGGATAGTTAACTGTTATTAAAACTCACGGCTTCTTCAAGTGTCTGTTTAATTTTGAAATACTTTTCTGTAGGGTCTACAGCTTCATCCAATGGAGCATTATAATCGTATGAGGTCAACTGTGGTAAGTATCCAATACTTTCTTTGGTGTCATTTGTATTCACCCCCGATGTGAATCCAAAATTTGTACCGAAAATTTTAAACGAAGCATTAATTGCCAACATTACTTTCATTTGTTTTACAACATCGATGGGGTTGACTATAGATACTGATTCTTGCCAATGAGTTAACCAACCGGGATAGAACTCTGAGTTCACTAGTGGACCTCCTTTTTGAACCTTTCTCATGAAGTCAAAACATTGAGAAGCTAAAACAAACATATAAAAATATACTATAATTCAAATCTGCAATAAATTTAATATTTATTAATTCAATTTTATAAATTGGCACGACTTTCAGTGTTTTGATGATATTTTTAAATTTTTTCACACACCAAATAATCTACTTTGACTTTTTGTAATACTAACCGTTTGATGAAATTCCAAAATCTACAGTTGCGTATACTTCTGGAATAACGCCACAGTCAAAGTATGACTGACCACATCCATCAATTGTAAAAAGCGCAGCCTTATTTTCTATATAAATCCTAAATAAATCACGTATCCATAATTTATACCCAGAATCGAAGGCATAAAAACTTCCATACTCATTTTCTACCTAATGAAATGTATATATATTTTTTTCATCTTTGATTGACAATAGAACATTAAAGATATCTACCAGGCAATCAGAAAAAAATTCCCAAAATATTAAAAAAATAATTTCTGAAAAAATTTCTAACGCTGTATAAGAACAAATAAATGTGGAATTGTGAAAATACAAAAACAAAAATGATTATATATACTTACTCGTTATGAGTTATTACTTGTTAAATTCCTGTTCGGTTTTTAATGTAGTATTAAAATATAATTTTGATCTGCAACATCATATTATGATTCAAGTTATTAACTTTGCTTATTAAAACTGCTTAGTACTGCTTACTTTCAACTTTTATCACTATTTTGTCACTAAGTCAATAACGTTCCGAAAAGTGCAAAAACTAGGATTTACCACATTGTGACTAAAGTGATGAGTACTGACTGTTTTAAAACACTAATACCTTAAATATATCTTTAACATTAATTTAAATATCACAGTTGGATTAATTTAATTATACCTTAACGGAACCAGTACCGGTTTTTCAAATTTTCCTCAATTCTATAAAATTTGAAAATTATTACGAAGTTCAAACTAAAATGTCCCGAAACTTAAACAGAAAAAACTATTCAAAATATTTAGTTCATTAAAGAATGATTATTCATGGGGCACCAAATTATCAATTTTCAAGTCAATACAAAATATTCAACTAAAGTTACAGTACTAAAAATGTTTAAAAAATTCGGCTAGAGTTAAAATTATAAAAAAAAATTGAAGGAAGGTGTTGGCGCCCGCCGGCAAATGCATTTTAGAATACAAAAAAAAATGTATATAAATTATATTGTTGGATTACACATTACAAACATCAAACTAAAATCTCCAAAATCTTAAACAGAAAAAACTATTCAAAATATTTAGTTCATTAAAGAATTATTCAAAGGGTACCAGATTGTTAATGTTTAAAAAATTTGGCTAGAGTTAAAATCATAAAAAAAAAATTGAAGGGAGGTGTTGGCGCCCGCAGGCAAATTGATTTTAGAAAACAAAAATAAAAGTTTTGAAAAAATTTGACAGTAGAAACACACATTACGAAGTTCAAACTAAAATGCCCCGAAACTTAAACAGAAAAAACTATTCAAAATATTTAGTTCATTAAAGAATGATTATTCATGGGGCACCAAATTATCAATTTTCAAGTCAATACAAATTATTCAACTAGAGTTACAGTACTAAAAAAAAAAATTGAAGAGAGGTGTTGGCGCTGTAGTAAACCCAAAAGCCATTATACTATTTTAAATAAAATAAGTAAAATAATAAATTATACATAGTATAATTTATGAGTAGAAACGTAGGTATTAATATAATCCTAAATAACATAATCCTAAAGGGCTAAGTAGATTAAGCACATCTGTTGGTCACTATGTAGCGTACTGTAAAAGAGGGCCTAACAATAGGGAATTATTTGATGACACTATCAAAAAGTCAAAAGCAGTCAATCAAAATACAGTTGTATTGTGTGAGCTTCTGATTTATACAGTATAATAAAATAAATTATCAAAGCATTTGTATACCATAAAATGTACAAATAAAACATTTTGATTAACTGAATTCAAATTGTATAGGTACTACATTCAAATAAATTGACAATAAATTGTTATCTATTTAAAAAAATTCCAACCTCCAAGTGTAACCAATTTTAAAAAATAAAATTTAATAAGATTGTTTACGAAATTTCTATTAAACGTTTGAAAAACTCTGTGTAAAGTTCTAATAAATACTTAAATATAATACTGCAGAAGTGTAATGAGTGGGGAATAAAATACTTCATACCTGTACTTATACAATAGGTGCCTATACCAATGGAGGTAGGAGGTATTTTATGATTCAACCAGCTTCAGCTGCCTGAGAAGAGGCCGAAAACTTATTAAATTGGGATAATAAAGCAAAATTATATGTTGATTTTGATTCAACGTGGATGCGTCTGAGTAAAACTAAAGTTAAATTAATTAAAATATCAAATGGGGAACTTTATTTCAAAATTTTCTTAACCAGAAATTACGTTTCGAAAACCTTTAATTTAAAAATATAAACTTGGTGCAACTCGAATTTAACTTTGTACACAGTTTTGTATTATTACCAAAATTAAAATCTTAGATTTAAAAAGAAAAATTTTTACGAATTCTCAACTCAAAATAATTTGCTAACTTTCGTGATTTTTGAACTTTAAATGCTTATAAAAAAAAACGCGCGAAATAGTCGAACGTGGTTTGTTCGCGAACCAGACACGTGCGAATTTCCGGGTATATCGTGCAAATTCGTGCTAATCACGTGCTACATTTTGGTATATCGAGTTTGTTATTATTTTTAATTTTTCACGTTGGGTGGTGCTGGTGAGACGTCTCTCCAGCACCGCACATCATTTTTTGTCATAGAGTTGTATACTTTGTCATGCAAATTTTGGCGATAGTCATGCAAATTCATGCTAATTACATGCTAATTACATGCTAATTTCCTGTAAAAAAAAATTGTAAAATTTTTGAATGGGTGGTGCTGGAGAGACGTTCGTCTTAAAAATTCTGGCGGGCTACAGTACACCTAACAAAACTATTAATTTAAAATAACCTATAAACGCCTTATATCTAAATAAATAAGGAATATTTTTTGGCGGGGTCTGAATCGTAGTCGGGGGGTGGGGGCTATAGCCCCTCTCTCCCCTCCCCTGTAGTTTTGCCTCTATACATGGGCCCTATATATTTGGTCGCACACCCACCAATATGTACCAAGTTGCGGCACTGTGAGTGATGACTAATTTTCTCGCATTACGGCCGTCATTAGGGGGGGGGGGGGGCGAGCAGGGTCCAGACCCTGGGCTTCACGCTTTTTTCTTACATTTGGATGCATGGCGTTTAAAAAATTTGATAAAATTGATTTACAGTGTAATGGATGGTGTTAAATTTGAATTCAATGATATAATATCATTGTAAAAAAAAACGATTCTGAGCGAAAACGGTCAGTCAGCCTATGATATTATAGTATATTACCAAGTATGTTTCATGATATTATTGTGAATAAGGTAATAATTTATATATAACCCATTTTTTTATGTGGAGCCTTGTTTTAAATTTTCAATCCTTAGCCATAAAAGTTGAACATTTTATAAATTTTTAACTACAAAATAATTAATAAATTATAAATTTGATAAATTTTGTCAATATTTGAACTTTAAATGCTCATAAAAAAAAAATTGTGCCTATGTATTTTTAATATTTTTCAACTGCTATTAGAACGATATATCAGGAGCCTTATATTAAATTTTCACGCTTTTTTACCCAACAAATAAAAATGTATTGATATTTATAGAAAAAAAACTAAAAAAATTGAAAACTGACAATGTCCGTAAACAGCTCAAAAAGAGTCAAAATATTTTCAACATTTTATGGTGTATAGAAAATGCTAATATAAACATTCAGTGAAATTTTCAAGTATCTACAGTCATTCGTTTTTTAATTACAATAAAATAAGAAAATTGTTACATGAGAAATCGAGTAAATATCAAATGTTGTAAAAATATAAATTTCAGACGCTCATAAAAATTTAATTTAAGTTTCTTCTAGACATTTTTTTTTTGATAAAGGTAGACAAACTTATGAGTAATCTTATATTACATTTTCAAATCTTAGATTTAAAAAGAAAAATTTTTATGAATTCTCATCAAAATAATTTGCTATTTTTCGTGATTTTTCCGTATTTTGTCAAAATTTGAACTTTAAATGCTTATAATTAAAAACTGTGACTAAGGATTTTTAATTTTTTTCATCTGCCTTTGAAACAATAACCTAGGAGCCTTCTATTAAATTTTCAAGCTTTTTTACTCAACAGATAAAATTTTATTGATATTTATAGAAAAAAAAACTAAAAAAATTGAAAACTGACAATGGCCGTAAACAGCTCAAAAAGAGTCAAAATATTTTGTAAATTTTATGGTGTATAGAAAATGCTAATATAGCATTAAGGTTATAGTTCTAGCTAATATGTAATATATTTAGGTATCCCTCTACATATTATCATGTATTAATTAAATAATGTAATTGTCAAGCTATCATAGTTTATACTATAGAGGCTTTAAATAAAATTAAAAAAAAGGTGGGTAAGTGGATGTCGCTCTGCTGTACAGTAGGTTACAAGTGGGTCACTGTAATGGATGGTGTTAAATTTGAATTCAATGATATAATATCATTGTATAAGAAAAACGATTCTGAGCGAAAACGGTCAGTCAGCCTGTGATATTACCAAGTATATTTGATGATATTATTGTGAATTAAGTAATTTATATATAACCTATTTACGTGGAGCCTTGTTTTAAATTTTCAATCCTTAGCCATAAAAGTTAAACATTTTATACATTTTTACCTACAAAATAATTAATAAATTATAAATTTGATAAATGTTGTCAAAATTTGAACTTTAAATGCTTATAAAAAAAAATTGTGCCTATGTATTTTTAATATTTTTCAACTGCTATTAGAACGATATATCAGGAGCCTTATAATAAATTTTCACGCTTTTTTACCCAACAAATAAAATTTTATTGATATTTATAGAAAAAAAACTAAAAAAATTGAAAACTGACAATGTCCGTAAACAGCTCAAATAGAGTCATAATATTTTCAAAATTTTATCGTGTATAGAAAATGAAAATATAAACATTCAGTAAAATTTTCAAGTATCTACAGTCATTCGTTTTTTAATTACAATAAAATATGAAAATTGTTACATGAGAAATCGAGTGAATATCAAATACACTCATAAAAATGTATTTAAGTTTCTTTTAGACATTTTTTTTTGATAAAGGTAGACAAACTTATAAGTAATCTTATATTACATTTTAAAATCTTAGATTTAAAAAGAATAATTTTTATGAATTCTAAACTCAAAATAATTTGCTAGTTTTCGTGATTTTTCCGTATTTTGTCAAAATTTGAACTTTAAATGCTTATAAATAAAAACTGTGACTAAGGATTTTTAATTTTTTTCATCTGCCTTTGAAACAATAACCTAGGAGGCTTCTATTAAATTGTCAAGCTTTTTTACTCAACAGATAAAATTTTATTGATATTTATAGAAAAAAAAACTAAAAAAATTGAAAACTGACAATGTTATAGTGTATAGAAAATGCTAATATAAACATTCAGTCAACATTTCATGTCCCTACGGTCATTTGTTTTAGAGTTACACCAAAAACCAAAATCGATTTTCTCGAAAACAGATTTTGCGTAAAAATTCCCGTTTTTCCTTAATTTTTCTTTTGTTTTTCCCGTCGCTTTTGAAAACTACTGGACCTAACCTTAACCTAACCTTACTTTTGACCCCCCAAAGTACCAACTAGATTCACTTTCCTCTCAGAAAAGTTACTATTGAAGAAAATCCAAGAACTTTTACTGTCCTAAAAGGTGATGACAGACACAAAAATAAAAAAAAAAATAAAAAATAAAAATAAAAAAAAAAACACACTAACCTAACCTAACCTTCGCTCAGAATCTAAAATTATAAGGATAAAAAATATAATTTTTTAATAAAAACGATGTTATGTAAACGACTTGAAACTATGTAAAATAATATTTTCAAAAACATTTACACTTCTTGAAATAATGAGTAATCAATGATAAAAGAATCACCCTGTAGAGCAAAATAAATTTTATAAGTACTATTTAATTAAAACTTATTAATTTTTTATGCAGACCTTTTTATTTATTATCTTTATGTGTTATTATTTGAGTGAACCAAATGTAGTCTTTCTATTGAAGTTGGTGAAAAGTGAAAAGTACAAGAGTAGTAAAAATTATTTTTCTTAGAAATGTTAGACAAAAAATACAACTATAATTATCTAACTAATATTTTTACTATTATTTATTATTTTTTGTTGTGATAAATTATTTATAAATTTAATATTTATAGTATAATATATATAAAATTATAATTATTGTTTTAAATAATATATTAATATTATGTAAATTGTTCTTTTTTTACCGATTATCACATAATATTTTTTAAATTTTTCCCCCCATAATCATCCGCCCAGAAATGCCAACCGAACACCGTAACCTGTGCACAATATTTAATCGAATCGATACCTTGTTCGATGTTGACAAATTCGATTTTTGAATTTTTTGATTTTTTTACAGACAATTGACCAAGTTGTATGCGAAAATTGGATCTAGGAAAACTAGCAATGTACCAATTTACAAATTATTGAGAACACGCGTCGCAGCCACGAGCCAGGTCATTTTAAATTTTAATATTCTCAATTCTCCGCCCCGACGATGGGCTGCAGGCTAAAGATACTGAATCATAAAAATCGCGCCTGCAGCTAAAAAGTTATTAAAAAAAATCGCGATTTTATCAAGGACACACCGTCCACGTCTGACCGTGGTTCGAGGAGTAAACATCGACTTGTATACAATTTATGACGTATTTTTATTTCATCGTACCGTCCGCACTCCGCGTCTCCACGGTTTGTTTATCGCGTCCCAGGTCCGACGATCGTACCGTCACCCGCGGTCGCCACCACCAACGGGCCGCGGTTCGGCAGCCTCACTCGTCGGTGGCAGTGGGGCCTGGGCGGCGCCTGGGCACAGCAGCACACTCACGCACACGTTGCCTCAGTGCTTCACAGTCACACGGCCACTGAGTGTCTGAGTCACACACACGTCTACAGTCTACACACACGGGACACGCTCACATCCAGACCGTCGCCCGCGCACACACGTACGGCTATCATCGACGAACCGCACGGCGCACACGCACGCACACGACACACACAGACGCACGCAGCACGCTCGCGCACAAAGATACAAAGACGTATCGCGCAACTTGCAGCTGATCAGTCGTGATCTCACACATTCTCATTTCTCACCGAGTACCTACTGCCTTTCTCTCTCCAACGCTGAGACACACACAGACATGTCAATATGACGGCTGTGACGGTCGAATCTGTGAATAACAATAATTATAACAACAACAACAACAACAATGAAAATCCGTGCAATATTTTCCTCGTGCGCCGACGTACGTCGTATTATCGTTTTAGACACAATTGAGTCGTTGAGCGCAATGTAGAAGGCGGACGACTGTACGACACACACATATATATGTATATATATATATATATGTATGTACCTATATAGAATTTTTTTTATACATATATATATATATACATATAGCGACGAGAAAAATTTGCACATATTGTGAGTATCAAAAGCGTTATGTAACGGGGGTTGAAAATAATAATATGTATGCATAATATATTTATAATATTATAATATTATTACCGAATAATAATATAATAATATAGTTAAACGCTTGTTTGACGGTGGTCGTGTAACGCAATGTTTCTTGGACTCACTTTAGATGATAATATTTCATGTTACCATAGCATTTTACGTGTACAATAATATATAGTTAGGTGCCTATAGGCACATATAGTTAATAAACTAATATCATAATATTATTGTTAGAAGACGGTACGTCATATTTTGTTGCATACTTAATGGGCGTGTCTAAAGCGATAAACTATTTGTCCATAATAATAATAATAATAATATGTACCTAGCTGGTAAATAATAATCGATGTCATCAATGGAATAATAATATTATAATAGGTATTTTTTTTTTTTCTTAACAATCGATCGAGAAAAATAATGTGATTTGTATTTTTTATTTTTGAAATTTATCTGTATAACTCCGTTCAGATTTTTATGATAAAAATATTTTTTTATATATGTATTTTTTTACTTACCCAATACCTTTATACCTGCGCTCAATAAATTAAATGTCCTACATTTTATCTTTTATCTTGCCTATGTTAAATTCGGCTTAAGGATGTTTTCATTTTATTTATAAGACTTGAAAAATGTAATGCTTAGGTAGGTATATTTGTCTGTATTGTTGGGTAGAATGTAGTTTGATGTTAACTTTTCAATGCCAAAATACTTATTAACAATAACTATCCTAGCTTGGGGGAGGAGGGAGAGTGCCTTTTAAGGGCACCAAAGTACAGCGTGCGGTTTTTGTGTTTAAATATGTATATCGGAATAGGGGCGCCAATGTTAGTTAGCTCGGTAGTGAGCATCAATCTCTTTACTCATTAACTTAATTTAAAGTCACCTAACATGCTCGATTCTCTGATCATAATTTCATAATTTCAACAATCTCTTTCAAAACTACTTTTGGTTAGACATCTTTGTGCAATACCAGCTGACCTTATATCTCCCATTACATTTACCAATCAAGATCTCCGAAAAGAATTCTCTTCTTAAAACACATTTTATGATTTTTCTGTACCCACATACTACTGCGTACACATACATACTTAGAAGAGTGAAGACTGTTGAGTAGCAATATTACATTAAGTTAGGTTATGACATTACTTTTTGTTACTTATTTCTAGCAATTAATATGTTTATACGATGGCGTTAAAATGGTTTCAGACGCACGGATACTTTTATTTATACTAGTAAATAAAAAAAAACTCAAACTATCTAAGTATGCAAGTGAATATCCATGGATTTCAAACCATTTTAAAGCCATCATGTAAAATTACTATATAGAGGTATCCAGTAATAATTACTTTTTAACAAATACTAGTTTTCCCTTTGTATATAATGTAATCGTTTTTATAATATTACAATTTTAAAATGTCGATAAAAATTAAATCATTGAGTTAATTGGTAGAACATTGAATTCTGATTTATTCTGACCCTAAATGTAAATAATAACGCAATCACTATATATTCATCTAGACATAATAATAAATTCATACTGATTTTGAATATAATTTAGTGTAATATTAACAGTTTAACATTCTAAATTATTCATTTTCTTTTAATATTAAGAGAACTCTGTACCTGCCAAGTATATGTTATTTCCATCATACAAATATATTTGTTCAACAGAACTAATTTTGTGATGTTAGGTTCAATATTAAAGTGAATTAACCTATTATCAATCATAGTTGTTAAAAACATTATCTGTGTTTGCATGTAGGTTTTTATTATATATATTTTTTCAAGCAAGATGAGTATATTTAAATTGTAATATTTCATACATTTATAATTTCTTAACAATTAAAATATCATATAAAAATCAACATACAAACACATATTATGTTTTCCCTTTAAGTCTGATGATATGTCAATATTTATCCATTTTAATATTAAAGCTAACAACACAGAATTGGTCATGCTGAACACTGATTGTCTATATTTTCTAGAAATTTGTTCATTTATTCCGGTACACAAAAATAATTACACCGGTATACCAAATCGGTGTATACCGGTATAACAAGACATTTTCAGGTACAAAGTAATAAATACCAATAATATACTATAAATGTTATCATAATATTACCTGATAAAAGTCGTGATAAGTTGTGATATGCAAAAGAGAAATTAAGAAATGAGGGGATTACACATTTATACCGGTACAACAAATATTTTAAACCGGTGTCGCAAATAAATTTCTTTACTTTATACCGGTATTCATTTTAAGGGGAAATTTATACTGGTATGGACCAACGAATTTCTAGTGTATATTAGTAAAATGGATACAACACATGCAGGTATAGCATAGGCCATAGAGTAATAAGGTATAACATCTTAAAAGCAAACAGATGTCATAGGTTATGACATTTTTAATCAACTGTCAATAGTTGTTTCTTATTGGTTTCTGTATGTTAATTATTAATCTTACATAGATACATTTATGGCGTTCATTTTTGTACAAAGGTCAAGCATATATTATATAATATACATTTTAATTTGAGCCTATGAATTTGTATTCTCAGGAGCTTTTTTTATTAAGATATTTTTAATTAAATTTAAAAATAATATTTTCATTAAGTATCAAACAATTAACAATTACTTATATCAGAGATTTGCTTTTCAGTAGTTTTGTAGCTTTCCAAAAAGTAAAATTAAATAGTATGTATCTTACAATATGTAAAATTCAAAATGATGTATTTCTATCATTTAAATAATAAAATATATTACTTCCTAATACTTGGGTATTTTTTTTTTCAGCTAGACCAAGCGTCTAGAATACAATGTCTTCTCCTAGCAAACAACCAGTTGTAGAGGACATTGTTTCTGTTTTTGAAACAACTCAAAATCAGTCCTGGTCCATGTTCAGCGATAAACTGAACAATGTTTCCAACAAAAACTCAAAGAAAAAAGATCCGGCCAAATCAGAGAACACAATTACTTTATCTAGTGACGACATTCCTGTATTTGGCTTAGTCCCTCGACTTGATAAAGTAATATTAGTTTCATGTAATGAATGTGAAATGATAGTGAAAAGAGATTGTTTACATAGTCATTTTTATCGCCGTCACAACAGTAGTAATGTTAGTCATTCAGAAGCTGATAAATTTTCACTAGTTAACTTTTTATGCACTGTAAAAACCAATAAAAATAAAAAGCTAAAAATGACTGTTCGAAAGCCTCCTGAAAAGAAACTAAATGAACGTGAAAAAGTTAATACTTTTGTAAAAGAAATAAAAACTGAATTTGATGAAGAAGAATATGAAAGATTATTAAAAACAAATAGAGCAAAAATCAAACAAGAAAATACAACTGAATATGGTGATCACCATGATGTTGATATGGCTAAAACAAGTTGCAACCTTAGTACTGGTTCTGGTGTTTATGATTGGGATGTTAAACCATGTATTGAAAGTTTAGCTTTAGATCAGTGTACTGACCATAAAGTAAATGACAAAACTACAGAGCTTGATAAAGATTCTAATAAATTATCATCTGTATTACTTGGTAATAAAGAAGATGACCTACCAAGTAATAAATATTTAGATATTCAGATCATTGAACACACTGTTAATTATGTAACTAGTACTAGTCAGTTATTGAAACTAGATAAAATTGAAAAAATGAAACCTAAAGTAAATATAAAACTTATTAATGGTGGTGAAGTAAAATATTATAAAAAAAATCACCATCATAATAAGTACAAAAAATCTCCATATAAAATAAAGAATATTAAAGAAGAAACTAAACTAATAATAAAAAATGAGTATCCAGAAATTATAAACAGTAAAAATTATAAAGATATTTCTACTTTTTATAATAAATCATCAAATACATCTGCAGCTGATGTTAAAACTACAAATTATAAATTACTTTCTGGATTGCAAAATGACTGTGAACATACAAAACCTTTTCCGCGCTACAAACATTTAGATGTAAAAAGTGAAATGCCTATTGATTCTGCCACTAGTTATTATCAACCAACTGAATCACCGAAAATCAAAGAAGAATTTCAAAATATACCAAATAATATGTATCCAGATGTGAAAATAAAAGAAGAATTTCAAATTATACCAAATAATATGTATCCAGACGTGAAAATAAAAGAAGAATTTCAAATTATACCAAATAATATATATCCAGATGTAAAAATAAAAGAAGAATTTCAAATTATACCAAATAATATATATTCAGATATAAAAATAAAAGAAGAATATGATGAAAATAATGACAAATGTAAAGTTGAATTTTACCAATCACCAACTGAATCAACCAAATGTTCATCAGACAATAATCATTCTGAAGTTATAAGTAATACATATTCTGGTAATGTTGATAGTAATCTTTCAACAATTGCCCCATGTAGTGTAGTCGGTATCAAAGAAGAAACAGCATTTATGGAAAGCAGCGAAAATATTATAATGAATAACAAAAGTTCTGATGATACTGTTATTAGTAACAATCAATCATCAATTGCATTACTAAACATTAAAGAAGAATCAAAATATTCATTAATCACTGACCTTAATGAAGAATCAAAACCTTCATTAACTACTGATTATATTAATGAAGTATCAAAGCCTTCGTTAATCACCGTCAGTACAAATGAAGAATCAAAACCTTCATTAAACACTGACTTTATTAATGAAAAATCAAAATACCCATTAATCACAAACTATATTACTGATAGTTCTAGCACTAAATATTATCAATTATACACAGATCCAGTTTCACAAATTTCATCAAGTTATAAGTATTTAGATGATGAACTCACTTTACAGGGTGAAAAAAATTTGAGCAATGAACTCAATTTCCCAGGTGAAGACCATTTAAACAATGAGTTAAATTTGCAGGGTGAAGACAGTTTAAGTGATGAACTCAATCTGCTAGTTAAAAAAGATTTGGATAATGAACTTAATTTACACGTTGATAAAGATTTTAATGAAAAAATCAATTTTCAGGGTGAAGAAGATTTGATTGATGAAATTGATTTGCTGGTTGAAGATGATTCAAGCGATAGTATCAATTGGCAAAATGAAGAAAATTTGTTCGATGAACTAAATTTTCAGGGCGAAGATTTGAATGTTGAAATAAATTTACAGAGTGAAGATGAATCAAGTATAGAAAGTGAGTATCAGGATGAAGATGATTTGAGTGATGAACTCAATTTGCAAAGTGAAGACGATTTGGCCAATGGATTAAATTTTCATGGCGAAGAAGATTTGAATGTTGAACTCAATTTGCAGAGTGAAGACAGTATAAGTGATGTGGAAAATGTAAGTAATGAAGAAGAAGATCTAAGCAATGTAGAAGATATGAGTGATGAAGAAGATTTGAATGATGAAGAAGACTTCAGTGGTAAAGAAAATTTGGGTAATGATAATGTAGGAACTAATGGCAATTTAAAATATAATTCTCTAATACCATCTCAAATACAAAATAATGAAGAAGAAACAAAACGTATACCAAGTAAAGAGTGTTCTGTTATTGTAAATAATGAAAGTTCTAATGTTGCTTTTACTGGTCATGGCCAATCGCCTACAGAAACACTAGGCAATGAAGAAGAATCTAAAGCTAAATCCAAAATAGATGATGCTTATGTTATGATTGGTAATGATGGTATTGTTAACAACTTTGAAAATGAATATTATCAATTGTATTACCATGAAGTACAAACATCATTTACTCCAAGCTATAAATATTCAGATGTTATAAGTAATGATAGTTCTGACAATTCTAATGAGTCTTTATCAAGTTATGATCAATCATCTGTTGAAACATTAGATGTTAGTGACAAAACAGATTATTCATCAACCGATAATTCTTCAGATTATACGAGCAGTGAAAGTTCGTATGACTCTGAATGTACTACTTGTAGTACTTGTAGTAGTAATCAATCAACTATATTATATGATATTACAAAAAAACCGAAGTCTACTCGAACTAATTTATTAGAAAAACATGAACAGTTTATGGATAGTATTGCTACATCATTTGGTCATGTATATGACAAAAACAATTGTACTCAAACTGATGCACCATTGGAATGTATGAATTGCTACGTTTCTACAGATGATTATGTTGACCGCCATACCACTCAAATCGATGACAATTCTACTCCTATTAACTCCTCTAATGTTCAAATTGATGAATATGGTGTCAATAACTTTACTCCTATCGGTTCAAGTGCTCAAATAATAAATAATAAGATCATTCCCATGGATGTTGAAGAGTATGAACTTAAATATGGTAATGACAGCGATTTTAATATTTCAAATAAATCACATTTTTCATCTCATTTCCACACACATCCTAGTAACCCAGCAAGTAAAAATAACAATTTAATGCATAATCCTATCAATGAAAATAATTGTAAAATATTCAATGATGAACTTAATGCATATAAACCAAACGAGTATATTACAATTAATGAAGCAATACCATTTATAGACACAAACGAAGAAATGTATAAAGAACTTATGAAGATGGCTGATAAAAAAAGTGTTAATGACAGAAAATGTAAAATAATGCCATTTGCTAGAATTGCAAAAAATATAAAGAAAAATTTAAAGAGACAAGTTGCCGATAATAAAGAAAATCGCCTTCATTTTATATCAAGAGGCATCAAAAAATTCAAAGTTGAATTTATAGATAGAGATTTCTCATGCCACGAAGAAGCTAACATTAATGATAATGTCGATGATTAAAAATATTAATTTTAGATATTTTACTAAGACTTCCTTAAGGTCTCATTATATTATATTTATTTGTTCCTTATTTTAAAAATAATTTTTAATCTTCCAAGAGAAAACAAAATATGTTGCCTAGTAACTAGTTTTATTTTTGTCAATAATTATTTTATTAATATAATTTTTTACTTTCTTTTTTTATAAATTCTTGTTATTTATTGTGTGAATTAAAAAATGACAACTAGAAGTGTTAACTCAAACTGTGAAAATCAATCATGCAGTTTTCCTTTGTCATCGCATGGTGATTCTTTGAACAATGATAATCCAATGAATTTAAGTAATGTAATTTATTGGATTAACTCTTTTGAATTTACTCGTCCGAAAAAAACCATTGTCAGAGATTTTTCTGATGCAAGTAAAATACAATTATTACTAAAAGTGTGTTCTGTTAAATTGATAACGGATAATTTTAATAGCTATGGTTGCTGAAATAATAAAATTTTACTGGCCAAAATTAATAGACCTTCACAATTATGTACCAGCTAGCTCATTGACAAATAAGATTGCAAATTGGGATACTTTAAATAGAAAAGTAAATTTCAAAAGCTACAAGTGACCAATTTCTTACAAAATAAATCTTATTAAATGTTGTCAAAAGGTATTAAAGAAAGTAAAGTTACCAATTTCTAAAGAAACTATTGAAAAGTTATCAACAGCCGATCCAAATACTATTTTTCAGTTTTTGAAATCTTTAAAACTAGTAGTTGATGAACTCGAACATGAAAAACAATTAAGATTAGAAAAAAATCAAAATTGTCCACTTTATATCATAGTTAACGATGAAATGATTCAAGTTACAGGTATTATTAGTAATAGAGTATATACATAGTCATGTAGGTATTAAGTTTTCATAGTATTTTTTTATTTTCTACAGAAACTGATTGTTGCACTAAAGAATATCTCAGCAAAGAAGTTGTAGGATTAATAAATAAACTAAAGCATAAAATCAATGAAATGGAACACAAGGTTAGATAATTTTAGCACTTCATAATGCAGTTAATAAAACAAAATCCTCACAAAATTTGTCATTGTCATGTTAAATTTTCCATTTTTTTAAAAATATTTTTAGTTTATTTAGCTATAAATTATAATTATCATAAAAACTGAATTAAATATTATTTACTTAGATTGACCACATGAGTTCATTGATATGTGTGAAAGATAGGCGGATAAAAGATTTACAATCACAATTAAATCAGCTGAAAAAAGATAACACTTCCTGAACATGTTTCAAATGAATTATAATGCTGATAGTTATCAAAAACCGTGGTAGCTTATTTAAATCATTTTCTGCAACCATAATTATAATTAATGAATACTTTACTTGAAAGTTGAAGTATGTAATAAAATTTAATACATGACTAGTAAGTAATAATCTAACATGTTTTTGCAATAAAATAAATTTTAACTGTGACAAGTGAACTTGATGGGCACATGTCAATAAATACAAATTATCTTGTCATGGATATAATAATATTACCATAGGTATTTTATAGTTTGTTTTAAGAATGTAACTGGCAAAAGCCATATTAAGAGGGCGCCACACCCGCGTGTGTTGTCTCTGTCTTACAAACGCGTAACCTAACCTAACCAAATTTACGCTCAGAAATTCAAGTTTTATGCAGTTTGCTTAAAAATTAGAGTGAATTGACCTATTATGAAACTTAATAGTAAGAATATCATCTGTGTTTTGTAGGAAGTTTTTTTTATGATAATTCAGTTTATTAGTAAGTTATAGCGTGTATAATAAATGTAAATTAAAAATGCTCATAACTCACTTAAAAATTGAATTATCATAAAAAAAAACTTACAACAAAAAACAGATAATGTACTTACCATCAAGTTTCATAATAGGTCGATTCACTCTAATGTTTAAGCTAACGGCATAAAACTTAAATTTGGTATGTTTCGCGTTTGTAAGATGGAGACAACACATGCAGGTATGACATCCTCTTAAAGGAAATTCTTTTTGATGACATACTTTCAATACATAAAACTAATGTGGTCTTATCCCAATAGTAATATAAGCTGTTAATTATATTAGTATACATCATCATAATGGTTAGGTTTACATAACCTAACAAGCACTCTTAGTAACAGGTTTGCTATTAAGGATTAAAATAAAAAACTATTAATAATAAATTATTAGTATTATTTAATACAATATATAAAAGTAGATCACGTGTATTGGTGTATTTAATCTATAGTACAACAGTCTAAAATCTAATGACTAAAATAAAGAATGAATGGAATTGAAAATGGAACACAAATACCGTTTATATTATACAAAAAAAAATATTTCAATACACGAAAACACGAGTCTACATTAAAAAATGATCTGTTTTGACTGAAATTTGATTGAAACATGTAAAACTTGGTATATAATTATTTGTTTTCATATCTTTAATAATAAAAACTAATATGATAATAAATGTTTTCTTTTTTTTTTTGTGATGGCAATGTTAAAATTTAAATAAATATTCTTCTTTTGTTGGAATTAACAATTTAACTAGTTTTTTAGTAAAATGTTTTATGTGATTGAGTTTGCTGGTACTCCCAATACCACACACCACCAACAATTAAAGCAGCAATTAAAATAATAACAAATAAAACGATAAAAAATATTTTTAAACCACTCCAACTTTGACTCTTTGTATCTTCAATATGTTCTAGAAAAGAAAAATATTTTTCATTTAAAACACAATATTGTCATAATATGTAATACATTTGTATTTATGATAGAATTACCTCTAGGTGGACTGAATACTTTAGCATTTGGAATTATATTTGAACGATCCTTAAGTGCTTCATTCTAAAAAAAAATGTAAAGTAAAATTATCAAACAATGTGTAAAAAAAACAAAGAAAATCATACTCTTCTATTAGCTGAATAATGGGTTTTTAATTTTTATAGTTATTATCAAGCAGTTGTCAGTTAAAATTCAAAATACTATCTTATATGGTTATAACTTATTTGCACGAGCTATTTTTGTTATTGATATAAATATTTATTTTAGTTTATGGCTAGTAATAAGACGACAAACAGGCATATAAGGAATATTGAATAATGTACAAAACCATTATATTTAACACAATACCTATTCTGCTGTGCTAAGTTTGAACAGGGTATCTCCATTTTTTTAAAAAAAATTTATTTTGTTCCTATAGGTAAAATTAGTGGTTTTACACAGATTTTTTAAGTAAAAATAGTGTATTTCCTATTAAAAAATATCTACAAAAGAAATCTTAAATAAGAGAATATGCGGTAATATATTTGATGTTATGTTAGCAAAAACACAGTAAATCCAAACAAAAAGAAAAATCTCGGTATATCACATGAAAAAATAATGGAGTAACCCTGTTTTGGCCTACGGTGTTTTTACGCTGTTTACTGTGTATTTACTGTTTTTCAACAATCATGAGATATCCTTTTTTGCATTAGCACGGCAGTATTGTAATAATATACTTACAGGGTCATCAGAATCCACTTCATATAATCGAACAGCTAAAATTTCATGATTATCTGACAGGTCTCCTGTTGCTGCAGAAAATCCAAAATAGTAACCAGTCGGCAGTTCAACACCACCAACAGAAAAACAGGGTTTCCATACAGCTTTATCTTCCAAGTCTGTCATTACTAAAATATTCAATTAAATTAATAAAAATTATTTATTAAACTAATCAAGAAGCAGTTCCTAAAATTGTGTGTACTACGACACACTTTGTGTAGCATGAAAAGTGCTGTGTGTAGTACGAAATTTAAAAGTGTTATTCTAACCTTTATAATAATATTATGTATAATTTTATATCTCCACATTTTTTTATATTTTAATGGTTTTTTGCCAAACCACATTTTAATTATTATCTAAATTCTACACAGACACACAGTAAACAATATTTTGTATTGTTACGTCTTATACTCTTATTATAGTTATTATTGTAAACTATTCATTGTTATTAAGAGTATAGTTATTTTTATTATATTATCAGCTTAGTAGTGAACGGTATATAGTATACTATAGTGCTTTAAGTGTTTATCTAGAAATAATTTAGATTTGACCGATTTGGGACTATGTGTGTAGTACGAAAATTTGGATATTTTAGGGACTGTCAAGAAGAATAAGTTTTAATTGAATTTACCAGTTAGAGTATTGCCAGTATATCTTATTAAAACATGAGTTTCAGTTGGTAAATTTCTGACTTTAACTTCACATCCTGCCAGTTCTGTATGGGTTCCATCGCGGTCATGATCATATTGCAAAGATCCATTATTAACCATTGATGAAATATAAGGATGTTGGTGCTATAGTATATAAAAGAAAAAAATAGAAATATTAAATAACATGGACAAATTAAAAACAATTATTAGTTATACATTATGTTCTCCATTATGATTACTATATGTATCAATAATAACAGCGAGCCCTTCAAATAAATCTTTATTGCCAAAAACTGGCCCATGTTTCATTCTTTCTCGGGTGTACCAAATAGCCATGCCATCACCGTGAAGACTGTCTTTTCCCTTTCCATGGATTTTGAATTGTACTTGTAATTCCCAATTATTGACATAACAAGGCTAAATAAAAATAAAATAAAATAGATGCAATTAATCTACAGCCATCAGTAAGTTTTTTAATTGATTTTATGTCCAATCAGAGTAATTAGACCATGTGACTGAGTAATTGATAACCAGATTAATTTAAGTATACATACTTTAAAATACAAATACATACTAAAGAGTTCCATATTGAACCAGACGTGCTCTGTAAGTCGGGTGTTAATCGCACATATTTGTCTGTCACTAAAGTGGAACCCATAAAGTCCCAGTTTGGTACTGTTATGCCAGACCCTGTCGGAAAAATGATCTATTAGATGATCTATTTGTATACTTTTTAATTGGTAATTATTCTTACCTTGGTATGGTTTCAACAGTGAATGTTCACGTTTCATATAATCTCTGGTGTTCCATTCAGAATAAACTTCTCTACTGAGAAATGAAAGAACAATTATAAATAAATAGAATTTTGTACAGACTTGTTTCGAAGTTATTATATTGAGAGTGTTGGAGTTCATCATAATGCGAATTATTGGTGTAATAACTGAAAATGGAATGTTTTTAGCGTAAATTATAAAAATCAATTGATGTTCTTCAGTTAATAATTAGTTATAATCTAAGACCGTGTTTTTAAAAACAAAAATTATTTATCAACCAATTATAAGTCTTTAATTAGGAGTCAAGATTTTTTAATACTCAAGTGCCTACAATTTACAATTACTGTCTACAACTAGAAGGTACGAAGTTAAAGTTGAAAAATGAAAATGTACAAATACATTATACAATAGGCATAGATTATGACAATTATTGAAAACTAAAAAGATACTCAACGATATCAAATAAAACCTTAATGATAAAATAACAACTTTTTGTAACCTCTTTGTACATTACTGATAATGAGTGATTGTCTAATCAGATGAAGCAAATTTGAGATTTTGAGACTTGACTTATGACGAATGAAGATTACAGCTATTCGATTAAAATATAATTTTGAATTTTCTTTAGTTGTTACTTGTTAGCTTCTGTAAGTATTGAGCTGTAGTTAAAAATAAAGAAAATTATGTGTATATATTTAGCTGGTGTCAATGAAGCATTAAAGCTGAAAAACGAGAACGACAACCATGGATATTAAATGGCTGAAAAGATACCGTTTATTTTGCATCGGAGGTACAATCATCTTATGCGTTCAAGTTGCATTAGCGTTTGTGTTCTTTTCCATTCAAGAATATTCTGTGGTCGAAGAACTATCGCCAAATGTAAGTAGTTTTAGAGTAATTTTGTTTGTACATTTTTAAAATAATCATTAATTATAATAATAACATTTTTATTTTAGTCGTTAAACAGATTAAGGAATGTAGCTGATTATGGTATTGGTGACGATGAAGAGTCAAGTTATAACAATGTTCTGAGTGGTAGTAATCATCGTAATAAATTGCCACCAGACAAAGATAATAGTGCATCATCAAATGAATACTTTAATAAAGCGCTTCAACAAAGGCACAACAATTATAAGACTGATAATTATAGAGTATTAGGAATAGATGAATTAGGTTTTGTGCCACCTTGTGATATAAGTGGTCGTGAATGTGTATCTGCATTACATCGGGCAAAAACCGAAACTTGTAAACAAATCATAGCAAACATATCGTGTCTAATTAAGACAAATCCTCCATATCCCAAACGACTGCCACATCAATGTCCAACTAATGGTATTAGAACTTATATTGTACATTTATATTTTGTTATCTATTTAATATTATTATTTATTTAAAACTGTTGTTTAATTTATCATTAGATGTAAAACAGAATAAAATAGTAGGATGTTTTCGTGATGGCAAAGAAATTAAATTATTGCCTGGTTATAAAACTACACTTATTCAAACTAATTCTCAAGACAATTGTGTAGATCTTTGTCTTCAGTCTGGTTTTGCTTATGCTGGAGTTGAATATGGGTAATAATACTAATACATAATATGTTTTAATAAAAATTGTTAAATATTCTAATATTTTTAGTAAAACAATTTTATAATACATTTTTACAGGACTGAATGTTTTTGTGGTAATGAAACTCCAGAATGGGGCTTAAAACTTCCAGATACATTTTGTGATATGCAATGTCCAGGAAATCAAAGTCAAATGTGTGGTGGTCATTATACTATTAATGTTTTTAAAACTGGTGTTTCTAGTGCGTTTATTATTAATATTATGTCGATCCATCAGTTTTTTAATAAGTTTTTTTTTCTTAGAATTCATTGCTAAAGTGGCTTCAGAACCTTCACCAAATTTTAAACATAATAATACACCTCCTGTGCGAATTGTATTTCTTTTAACATTAAATGGAAGAGCTGTAAGACAAGTGTATAGATTAATTAAAGCACTATTTCATCGTGATCATTATTTTTTTATACATGTAGATTCTGTAAGATTATTAATACCTGAAATTTTACAATGTAAATTTACTCATAATTTTGTTTTATTTTGAACTGCAGAGGCATGATTACATGTTCAGAGAATTATTAAAAATTGAATTAGCATTGAGCAATATTCGATTATCACGTCGAAGGCATTCAACCATCTGGGGAGGAGCGTCATTATTAACTACGTTGATGGATGCCATGTCAGACCTTGTTGAGTCTTCTTGGGATTGGGATTTTGTTATTAATCTGAGTGAATCTGATTTTCCGATAAAGTTAGTATATACCTATTTTAATAAAAATGTAATTTGTATTTATGAGTTTTATGAGATTATCATTTTTATTAATATATGTATAAATGATACTAGGTCAAATGATGCATTGGTAAAGTTTTTAACTATGAATCGTGAACATAATTTTGTCAAATCACATGGCCGTGAAGTTCAACAATTTATACAAAAACAAGGACTAGACAAAACATTTGTAGAGTGTGAAGCAAGAATGTGGCGTGTAGGAGAAAAAGAATTACCAAAAGGCATTATTTGGGACGGTGGTAGTGATTGGCTAGCTTTGTCTCGACCTTTTGTCGATTATCTAGTGGCTGGTGATACTCTTATTTCTGGTCTCTCACAATTCTTTAAGTATACTTTATTACCAGCTGAGGTACTTATAACAATATTTCATATAAATTAATTTAAAATAAATATGCAATTTTGTGTTTTTCTATTTGATTTTAGTCATTTTTTCATACTGTATTAAGAAATTCTCCATTTTGTGAAACTTATATTGATAATAATTTACACGTAACCAATTGGAAAAGATGGCTTGGCTGCAAATGTCAATATCGCCATGTTGTTGATTGGTGTGGTTGTAGCCCAAATGTTTTTCGATATGATGACTGGAACCGCATTAAGGTAATATAATTTAGAATGATACTATGCAGTGGCAAAGCGTCACAGGAGTCAATGAAACAACGTCTACCCACTAAGAATACAGACAAATAATTTAAACAATTCTTTTAATTAAATATTTATTTTACAAATTTGAATATCTCAATAATAGATTACTATATATAAATATTTTAATATTTATCAAAACCTTTTCTGTTTGTTATACCATTATAGTATTCTAAAAAAGACTAGTCGCAGGTTCCGCACGCGAGCTGACAGTACCTTACATGGCGGGTCATTCCTGTTTACATCCAAATAAAATAAATATAAGAGGATATCTCATTTTTTTGGGCATGGAGTGTGGAGAATTGCAGAGTGAGGGGGGGGGGGGGGTTGTTGTGGTATAAGACGTATCTCATCGTTCATATTTTTGTTTATTGTTATTTTACTGTAATCGTGTTATTGCAATTGGTTTTTAATTCAGTTTGTTTATATCTTGAGTGATATTGTCTAAGATATATTGATATTGATATAAGTATCAATAATATTGTCATGCTCGACTTTTTTTTTCAACATCTTGTTCTAAAAACTTGTTCCTCATACTAGGATATAATTAAAATTTATTTTGTTGAAATTAATATATATGACATTATTAAAAAAAATTTTTTATAGAACACTGAAAAGAAACAAGTTTATTTTGCTCGTAAATTTGAACCTATTATCAACTTGTCTATTATAGACACACTAGAAGTTTGGTTGTATGGAGAATACCCTGCAGGTAAATTTTTCATTTTAAAACGTTTAAATTATTTTATGCAATGTCTAATATTAATTTTTAATCCTTATTAGCAAAATGTATTACACTAAAGTTAACATAACATAAAGACTTTGAATTTGATATTTTAGATTTTAAGAACCGTATGAGCTATTGGCAAAATGTATATCATCATGAGGATGTACACCCAGCACCTGATGAATCACTGCTTATAGTTGGAACCAGTCTTGCTCGAGTTGCAACAAAATATCTGACTACTTCTCACACAACTTGTCAAATCCGTAGTCTCGATAAGTTACGACAAGTTTTCACTTATCACCATAAAGATCAATTTAAAGTAATTTTGATTTAATAATAGACCAAAATAATTTTAAATGAATACTTTATCATATCATCTCATTAGGGTTTTTTAATTCAATATGAAGTCAGTTTCTCTAATAGTTCTACTAAATTACTACTCGAAAGTTGGTGTTGGCCAAAGCTACAAGGAATAATTATACATAATAGAGATCCAATCAATAGGCTATTGGTAATTAAAAAAATTTAATAACTATTATGAAAATATATGTATTTCAGTATAATTTATTGCAGAATTTTATCGTCAGTTCAGATTTTGATAAAAAAGAACAAATGTCTAGGAATTTTATACGTCTCGTAAGTTCTTATACAGAGCCAGTATTAATACACCAGTGGGCTACTGGTGAACAAAGTTTTACAGTTACATTTTTATGGTTAAATCCTTATGACGAACTGGTTAATATTACATCTACAAATATTGATGAATCTGCTTTGGTTGGTACTTTTTATTAATTGTCTTATAGCTAGTTTATTTAAAACTATAATATTTATAATTATTATTTAGGTAACATTTAGTAAACCGATTTTACCAATGCCATTGTCACAAGGAATATGGACTGTATTGCTAGTCTATGAAAATGTAACTATGGCATTTACTCAATTTCTAGTTACGCCATCACAAACCATTAAAGATACATCTGTTCCTGCTAGTCAAATGAGGTTAATCATAATAGTTAATTTTTAATTATTAAATTTACAAATAATTATTTTTGTTATAGCTTTATAAATAAAGCCCAAAATTATAAACAATCTTTTCAAGATTGGGAAAATGTGATAATAGCTTTCAAAAATTCAATAGTATTGGAAACTAAAAATAAATTTATTGATCGTACGAAAACTAAAATTACTAGTTGGATCGATAGTCTAATAACAAGGTATATTTTTTGATATAAAGTTAAAATAAACTAAAAAATATTACATTATGTGCAGGGTTAATTACATTTTTAACATATAATTTCAATTGTTATACTTACATCCATTATATTATTATGATTGTTGTTTAATTTATCTTTTTGCTTTTTAGTGCTTACAATATAATAGAGACATGTATTGTAGTTCCTTGTAAATCTTTAAATGATTGTGGTCTAAAAGAGTTAGTCACGTGTGCTGAAACATCATGGAGTTCCTATTCACCTGATCCAAAATCTGATATCAAATCAATTAATAAGGAATCTGGAACTCTTAACAGGTAAAATGTAATTATTGAAATCTTTATTTTCAAATGAGAAATTATGAGTAGACTCATTGGTTTTAAATTTTAATTAATATTTTTAGAAGTATATGATTTTGATTTAAATTTAGGTTGGATATTTATTGCTTATTTTAGATTCTGAGCGATGAATGTATTGCTTTTACAATGATGTGTTTTTTTTTTTTTTAATTTTTGTGTGTGTACACGATAAGTAGTCAAAATAATGTTCAATTTTCAACTTCAGTATCTTATTTGATGGGAAAGTGAATATTGTTGGTGTGTTGGGGAGGTCAAATTTCTAAATTCCCTATAGTTTTTAAAAGAGCCGGGAAAAACAACATAAAATTTGAGGAAAAACGGGAATTTTTATATAAACTAAAATTTTCAAATTATTTTGACTTGTTTTGAGCTGTTTACGGACAATTTCAAATTTAATTTTTTTTAGTTTTTTTTCTATAAATATCAATAAAATTGTATTTGTTGAGCCAAAAAGCGTCAAAATGTAATACAAGGCTATTGTTACAATAGCAGTTGAAAATTATTAAAAATATATAGGCACAATTTTTTTTATAATCATTTAAAGTTTGAATTTTGACAAAATTTATCAAATTGAGAATTTACAAATTATTTAGTAGTTAAAAATGTATAAAAGGTTCAACTTTTATAGCTAAGGATTAAAAATTGAAAATAAATTTCCATGGAAGTAATTAATTCTGTTATCAAAAAATCTAAAAAATATATTAATACAGTTTTTTTTTATAGTTATTTTTTGTAATTTTATAATTTTAATTCAACTTACCGGCTACCGTATTGATAATAAGTAATAACTATATAAATATAATATAAAATATCCACACTAACAAACTGTCCCAGCTCAGAACTGTTTTTCGTATACAATAATATTATATCATTGAATTGAATTTTAATTTTTAATACCATCCATTATACAGTGACCCACTTGTAACCTATTGTACAGCAGAGCGACATCCACTTACCCACCTTTTTTGTAGTAAAACTTCTTTCTTGAGGTGTGGGTGGAAAAAAAATCATAACGAAAAATGAAACGATATGTTTGTTTATTTATTTATTTTGCAAGTTATGCATGGTGTCGGCGTACATGTTTATTTTGATTGTATTGATTTATCTCACTCTCTCCCTAATTCTCTCATAATTTCATGGGTCCCAATACTTATGAAAGAAGTTTTACTTCCCCAGAATATAATGGTGGGCTCACACACTTGTTTTTTTTTTTTAAATTAAATTATCCTTATATCTTATGTTTTTATTTAGATGATATTATATCACTTTAATAATATTGATGCTTGGGTTTATTAATGCAATAGTAATTTTATTATTATTTTTATTTTCAGATATTAATTATTAGACTGACATAGTGCCATATCATTAAAAATTATACTACTTTTTTTTTTTATTCACATATTTATACTGTTAACTGGTTATTTCTTTATTTGTATTATATTGTTTTTTTAAAAATATATTATTACTTAATATTTTCATTTCTTAGACATTTTTCAAAATTAATTCACTAATTTTAAATTTCAATACACAAAATGTTGTGTTTTATAATAAATTTTAGTTCGCAGGGATAAGAATTTGTGTATATTATATGTACAAACTTAGCAAGGGATTTTATTTACATTATTTATTAATAACATAATATTGTTAATTAAGAGATCAATTTAAATTTTTAATTTGTTTACCAAAATAGATTTAATTTGTTTACTATACCTAATTATTATGAACATTTTTTATTGGGTAAATATAAAATTTATACTTGTTACCATTATTATTTAAGGGGATATAAAATTGATATAAAATTTTTGAAAGTGGGTTGATAGGAAATTTTGATTACCAAACCAATTGCATTGCTTAATGTTAAATATCGTAACAAAATATTACATTGTTGTAAACATGAATAGAAATCTTATAGTCTTCTAAATCTAGTGTACAGTAAATTACAATATTTGCTTATCTGTCACTGGTTATATTTATCTGATGTACGCGAGTTCTATGGCTCCCAGCTTATTTCATCATATCCCACCATCACCAATTTTCAATTGCAATATCAAATTTTGATTTTACATCTCCTAATTCTAATTTTGAAGCAACTTTTCTTTAATTCTCCTCCTTTTTTCAGTTCTAACAAAAATTCTACGATTATTTATCCTTAAGTGAACAAACAGAATTTTTCCTAGTAAAATATGAACCAATGACTAATTTTAATTTTTTTTTACAATTCTATATTTAATGAGTCATAACATATAAGGAAGATATTTTTAGTGTTATTTTTAATAATTTCTTAGTAACCCATGACATAATAGTAATTTTTTAACATTCTTAAAAAAAAAGTTTGTTCTTTTTCTTTTGGTATTTATTTGATACTGTAAATATTAGACACCGTAGTGAAATGTGGTGGTAGGTGGCCAATTTGTAGGTAGGAATGTATTTAATTATATTATACATTTAATCGAATTTCAGTAAGTCACTAAACAACTCATTGTTCCACCTGTAATCCATTTTATGTCTCATAAAACAATTTTTAAGTCCATGCACTTTATTTTTTATAAAATAATAATATAATAATATTTTCGATCTCAATTTATATCATTTTGGAACTACACTTATATAGCTATATGTGTATTTTTATATAATAACTAATGTTATTATTAAGAAAATTAGTGTTAATTAGGTATAATAAAAATTCTAACTGTTGAAAAAATATGTTATTAATCATTTATTTTAAGGTTAGCTAAATAATAGTTTGAATAATAAATTGTATTGTTTTTACTGTGTTACTATAATATACTAATATCCAATACTAACTTAGTTAATAGATATTTGTATTGTTATTAAATTAAATAAGCCACCATAAGATAATTATTTAAGTCTAATCATTCTAATTCTGTATTTTATACTATTTACATACATTAACTTAAATTGTAACAATAATGAAATCAGATAAAATATTTGTGAAAATTGGTCTATGACAACTGCGGATGAACATTTTCAAAATCTATTCTTAATGTTTAAACTTTAATTACATTATATTTTCAACAATGTCTTAAAAATATTAATCTTATATATTTTACTAACTTTTCCAAAAACAATTAATATTTGATATTTTCATGACTCAATAATATTTAAACATTAAAAGTACTAAAATGTGCTTACAACATTAATAAAGTTCACTAAATACCATTATATTATAGATACACATTACACAATTTGACTCAGCGACTATCCCAATGATTTTATTGTATGAATTTTAAAGTGATCTGAAAACATTTATTTTCTCATTAAATTAGCAAATGCATATCAATGATATAAGTAACAATATAAAAATAAAAACAAAATTAAGACAGATATGTTGAACCTATTGGGTTTAATATTTTTATTTATTTATAAATCTACATGTTTTAAAATGTTGTCATTACATATTAAAGTAAATGCACATTATACGATTTACCTAAAATAAGTAATAAATAATTTCTACTGCTCACCAAAGTGTTGTGTTCACTTTATTATTCGCAATATTATTCACATTGTTTGATTAATTTTAATTATATTTATCAAAAAATATTGTAAGATTGTTATAAATTAAACATATCAATATATTATAATATTATTATTATTTTTACTATTATTACTATTCATTGTTTGAAAACAATAAAATGTGCTATCATTGTACTGTTTAATGTTTAATTTAATAATGGGGTATTCATACGGTGTTAAACATAATTTTATTGTTAGGCAAGAACATGATACTAATTGTTGTATTTGCATTATATTATATGAAATAGTTAATTTTAATTAGATATTGAAGCAAATAATGTGTACAGAATACAATAAAGAAACAGTAACAATAACCATGTACTGCCAGTGGCGTATCCAGAAGTTTTTTTTAGGGGGGCTCAGTTATATTTTACATTACAAAAAAAAAATTATTAAAACTACAAAATTACCGTTTAATATACCTATATTTAAAAATTATAGACGGGGCTGCAGCTCCCCCGGTTTTCGATCCCCCCCCCCCTTCCTGCAGATACGCCACTGAGTACCACAAATGATTACTTTTTAAGTATCCTATAATATTTGTATTGTGACTTTTTTTTACATTTCATTGTGCTCATTTTTATAATGATTAATTATAACAGGAATCGCACATCACGTTTTATCAATAACAGATTTTCAAAAATATTCACAGAGGAATACAGGATCCCGAAATTCAGTTTTATAATAGCCAAAAAAATAATATGGGCACTTTAAATTAATTAACTATTGATAAATTGAACAAAAAATCATATAATGTATCATATTTTGTTGTATATTTAATGTTTTACAAATTATTTGTACATTAATTGGTTGAAATATATTTTTATAATATAAATATACAAGTTATTAATTATTTAATATTTTAGACTGTAAATACAATATTATTTATCGTCTAGAGTATACTAGGTTTTTCCTAAGTTCAGCCTCTGCTCTGAGTTGTCTCCACTCTGCAACTAATGAATGCCTATGAATTTCTAGATGTCTACTATTCATTGTTTGACGATAGTCTGCACGTAAATGAGCCATGGCATTAAATTGAGCATGCCAATTATGCAAACCTAGAATATATAATAAATACATTTTTAATAATGATCAATTAATAAAAAAATAAAACAACAATTATTAAAATCTTACTTAAATGCGATTTATATGGACTTAATAGGCTATATGAACGTTCATAAGCCATTTGTCTCTCACGGAGTCTTAAATTCAAATCCTAATTTATACACAAAAATCCATTAAAATATATAAAAAAAGATTTATCACATAAATCATATATGAATTGTTATTGTATAATTGTATATAATGCTTAAATACTTGAATGGGCTGAATAGGCAACTTGTATCTGGGCTGCCGAGCACTTCTTGTTTCCATTGCAACAAAATCATCGACGTGTAACGATGGTGGCCTAGATGTGTTGGGGGAACGGTTTCGGAATGTATCAGATCGTTGTATCGTTCCAAGTCTACTAAATACTTTATGACGTATTATAGGCGTAGTAGTGATAACTGTAAATGATCAATAATACAATGTATTTATTTATTTAAATTTTAGTTGTAAAATGCAAGTAAAACCTTACCAGATGTATTTATAGTGTTTTCTTTTTTTTCAATCACTACAGGCTCTCGTTTATGAACTATTGGTTCTGGTTGGACAACACAATCTTCAATTCTAAATAAATCATTTATTTTATCTTGGATATCAAAATCAGGTAAATCTGAGATAACTTCTTCGATGTTACACTCTCCCAAATTGTCAAAAGCATCAGTACACAAATCAGTGCCCGGGTTTGTATAGTTATTGTCACTGTTGTTGACAACATAAAAAAGTCTATCTTTAAATGTGTGTGTCAAAAAGTCAACTGTAACTAGTTGTGGCTTGGCAAGTTCTTCTGCTGATTTTTGGTCATTATTTAAAAATTCTGACAGATGAACTAAATGTTCGTAACAAACTAAGTTATTATCCTTTTGCATAATTTCTTTCAGCAAACATAAAGGATGATCTTTGCTATAGTTTGACCAATTCAAATACTCCCTCAACATTGATGAGTTCATAAATAGTTTTCTTTTTGTATCATTGTCATTTTTAATACACACGTTTAAAAGTTCTATAGTAGACATTAAAGTATTCAAACAATGAATATCTTCTTTATTCCAGTTTTGCAATAGATTGTCGAAAATTTTATAAAAAGGTTTAGGGAATGAATCTAAAACCATTTTGAATTGATAAAATCCAAAATCGTTTTTTACAATCACTATGCATGTTTTAATAGTTACAAATAATGTAGATAACTTAGAATGAGATTCAAATGAGCTCAAAAGTGCTTTTAAGATATTGGTATAGAACCATTTGTTAGGAACACTATCTCTAGGTAAGTTCTCTTCAGAATGACTACCAGTTTCACGTAGTATGATATCAGCATCACATAAACATTGAACAAACAAAATAGAATTTCCATGATCATTTACTTGAATATTTTCACATATTTTGTAAATAATATTTTTATAATTTTCATGTAATTTTTCGTCATTTAATATTTGTAGCAATACAGTTTTGATTGTTGCAGATTTTTTATTGTCACATAGTTGTGTTAGTAAATTTAAACATTGGTTGAAACAATTATTGTTATCAGCACCTACCAGTGCATCTAATATCGTCTGAGTAACTAATAAGCACGTGGATATGCTCAAATCGGCGATATTAATACATAAACGTTTCAAAGGTTGTAATAATAAACTACTTGAACTCAAAACAGTAATAAGTTCAATCAAATTGCTGTTTATTATAGCCAAATGATCTATCCAAATGTTACGAAAAGATATCATGGTTGTAATAAATGATTGTTCTAAAGGTTTCATAGTTTGAATTGGTAATGGCAAAGGTAATAACTGACCTAAAAGTAACAACCCAGGGAAGAAAACAGATGGACAAGATAATGTCCAGACAATTACTTCATTTGCCATCGAAGATCCAATTTTGATTTCTACATAAGCTTCAAGCGTTTTATGGATATCTTTAGAAACTTTGGTGGCATCTTCACGAATTAAAGAACATTCAGGAACATTGTGCATTAAATTATATAGCTTTAATAATGTTTTGATAGGTGATAAGTCTTTGAATGCATCTCTCCGGGTCTGTATTAATAATGTGATCATACATCTTATCAACATCATTGATGGTCGAATGATGGATATTATATTCTTGGCTTTATTACCAGTTAATTTCCAAATATTCACTGATGGCTGCTTATAATCTCCACATATTTTGTCGACAATGGCCAATAAGGTTCCTAGCATATCATACGAATACATTTGTAAAGTAATATATTTATATTTTAGTTCAATAAAGTCTTCTACTCCTTTAAATGCAGTTTCATCATTAGGCAATCCTAAGTATCTTAAAATTCTTAAAGTAGTTATCAGTGTTTTGTTGAAGTTTAAGCAGTTATCTTTGTTGTTTTTCACAATGGTACACAGTTCACTGACATCGTCATGGAAGAAGGCAGAGTGTCTTGTTGATGGAAAGGTCCAATCAATTAAATCATTAAAACAATTGTGTTTGCATGCTACCTCATATATCAATATGCCATACTTCTTTAAGTAGCTTACATCTTCTGCATTTTCCAAAACAATCTTCATTAAATCCAATGAATATATGATATGCAAATCATCGTTTTTTGATTTAGATTGTTCTATATATTTTAAAAAGTTTAATATTACATCTAAGTTGTCTCCCATAGTTAAGACATTCACAACAGCACATTTTCCAATTTTAGATTGAGTTAGCAAAAACATATCATGCAGAAAATCAACAGATTCCATTTGATCTAATTTGAAATTGTGCATTAAATTGCATTCCCAAAAATAGCTTAGATAATCTACAAGAGTTAAGACTTTTAATTGGTAAATAAGTGTTGATTTGAACTGAGTATTAACTTTATCTAGAACATTGATCAACCCATTTAACTCTTTATGCCTGCAGCCCAAATATCTGAGTCCATGATCACAGTTTATTAAACTTTTCAAAAGTTTAAGTATATTTTCCTCTAGATAATTCTTGTCATTTGATTTGTCTAGTAGTTTTGTTAGACAGTTAATCAGTGATAAATCATCAAATAATCTATAAATAGTTGGATAAACATCAAAATGAGTTAACGCTGGAGTAAGCTCAAACTGTGCGTGAGCTTGTAAAAACCTTTTAGGACAACCCATTAAAATCGGAGCTTTAATATATGTAGTAGTTATTTCTGCCAAACATTCTTGCAATAACAATTCTTGGTTTGAATCCAAAGTTTTTATATCTGTATTCATCTTTTGTAGCAATTCATAAAAATGAATTTTCCTTAAAATACTTGTAATTAAAAAACATACCCGAGGCCTCTGGTGTATTGACAGTATTTTGAGTAACGTTTCATTTCCGTTGAGGTTATCAAAAACTTCATCAGATATAAAAAGTCGTATAGGTTCTAAACCATTAAGACTAGAATCTAACGCACGCAATATGTTTAGCTTCAGAGACAAACTCATATGTTCGACAAAAAATAGATTAATTAATTTATTGTGAATTTGATGGTGTTTAATTAGATGCTCAGATAAATCTTCATTGTAATGGCAGAGTCCTTCGATCAATTGAAGGCCAATTTTCAAACGACGAAGAATTAATGTCGACATCGAAACATGTTCCTTTGAAGCAGACTCGAAATCGAGTGTTACATTCACTAAAGAAAATAACTTATGACAATATTCTGAAAAATAAAATGTATTTTATAATTATGAATAAATTATCTTTTGAAATTCTTCTTGTAATTAACATAACATAGGTTTCATACCTGGAATATTCAAAATGTGACTTAACGTTTTAGGCAAAATAATAACAGTTCGTTCAGCAGTAATAATCCATTTTTCATTGATATCCATAATTTTTGATTGTAAATACTCCAAAGAATCTATGAGTTCAGCTACTTCGCTACATTTAGAACCATCGCCTAGTTTTCTATGTATATATTCAAATAATGATAATGACGGATCTTGGATAATCTATGATAAAAAAAAAAATATTGCAAAATTATAGAAAATACTATACCAAATTAAAACAAAAACAAATAGTTTACTTACTCGCAGAGGAGTGGCTTGGAACAGGGATGGGTCAAAATTTTGAACTATATCATCAGCGTATTCATTACAATTTTCCCCATCATCACTAGCCTAAAGTACAATATTAATTGAGTACAGTGACATCATGACAACTAATTATAAATTTATATTTGAGAACAGTACCAAAGCACCATCTTCTTCGCTATCCATTGCAATATCGTCATCACTACTTATAGCTTCCAACAACATTTCTCCCTTCTTTTCGATAGGTATGTCCATATTACTAGTTTCTTTTTCATGTGTTTCAGTTGTTTTTGCAGTGTCATTTTGCATAGCTAAAATGCAACGTCTCATTAAAAACTACACATAAATTTAACTGCATCAAATTCTAGCCCATGATAGTCCGTAGGTACTTCAGTGCTAATATTATTTTGTAAAAATAAAACAATATTATCTTACCATCTTTGATGTGTGATTCTGGTTCTTCACTACAGTCCGTCACATACCGTTGTGCGATGACATTGTCACATGGTTCAATAATTTCTTGGATTTGTAATAAACTTTCATTTTTGACTATTGCAGTTGTAGTGTCGTCCATGGTTTTGAGTTTCTTGGACGGTTCGTTTTCACATTCGTCAGACTGGAAATGCAAATCCAACATAGAACTGTCGGGTTCCGGGTTATTATCCTCACCACAGTATGTTCTTTTCATTTTGCCATTTGAAAACGCCGATGGTGTCGACTACTGATGGCTATAATTTAATAAGATATAGTAAGTTGTGACTTGAGACTGACTTCCAAGTTCTGGACGAATACTATATTCTTGTGGGCCGTAATTTCTGTCATAATCAATAAACACAGACATCGAAGTATAAGCAAATAATTAATACTATAAACAATTAACGATGACAACACAGGACACTGTTAAGTTTATTCTAAGACCGTGCTGGCATTTTATACGAACTGGAAAACGGCGAGCAATTGTCTATTTCTTATCAATATATTATTATCATTACAATAATATTATTATTTATTTCCGTTCGAGATTGCCGCTATAATAGTTGCCTATTTACTCCTTAACATAGACCTATGGTATTAGAATTGGAATGATTAAGTAGTAGAAAAAATGGTTCGAATTTCAACTTTAAGAGTTATGAAAGCAAATTAGATCTAGTTTGTACTTTATGAAAGTCAAAATTGAAAATTCCCAGTACTTTTCTTAATTACCGGAAAAACTAAAAAAAAAAATCAATGTATATCTATAATCTATGCTACTATTTTTTAGTTTCTTACTACCGATATCAATTAAACAATTTTAATTCGATTAAAAAGTTTTAAAATTTAATGCAAGGTTCAGCAAGTGTTGATCTTATAAACATTTAAGGTTCAAATCTTCACAAATTTTGACATTTATAAAAATCTCGAAAATGTACAAATTATTCGGTAGTTAATTCATAAAATTAACAGTTTTTATAGCTAAGGATTGAAAATTCATAAAAAAGTTCCATGTAAATAATTCATACTTAGACCATAAAATCAAAAAAAAATATTTTTATATTTTCAGTTTTTTATAGTTATTTAAAATTCAGATTTGGACGAAATTAAAAATTAAAACCAATAATAACAATTTTAGTAATTTTGTTCTAATTTAAAATAGTATGTGTGGATATGTCAAAGTTTTAAATTATATTATTAAATTTTATACAAACAGTTTTTCTTATAATTAAATCACTGGTTTCAAATTGAATACCATCCAATTTCCATTACACTGACCCATTTATAACCTACTGTACAACAGAGCGGTACCCACTTGTTGCTCTTTTTTATTAATATAAATATATTTGTGAGATGAATTTTATTATTTTAATACATTTTATATTATTATTGACTGGGGCAACAATGAATTGTGCATTAACATGATGAAATAAAAACCTTTATTATAACATAATTAATTTACACATTAAAGGTTAAAGGAAAAGGATTTTCTTATTTTGTTGTAATTAAAAAAGAAATGACTGAAGATACTTGAAAATTTCACTGAATGTTTATATTAGCATTTTCTATACACCATAACATTTTGAAAATATTTTGACTCTTTTTGAGCTGTTTACAGACATTGTCAGTTTTCAATTTTTTTAGTTTTTTTTTTCTATAATTGTCAATAAAATTGTATTTATTGGGTAATAATACGTGTAAATTTAATACAAGGCTCCTGATATATTGTTACAATAGCAATTGAAAAATATTAAAAATACATATGCACAAATTGTTTTTATAAACATTTAAAGTTCGAATTTCGACAAAATTTAATAATTATTTTGTTGTTGAAAATGTATAAAATGTTCAACTTTTATAGCTTAGGATTAAAAATTTAAAACAAGGCTCCACGACCCACGTAAATAGGTTATACATAAATTAATTTATTCATAGTGGGGCAGTGGGGCGGGTGTCTATGTACCTATACCTATTTGAAAGCAATGATAAATTATTAGGCGTATTGCATTCGAAAAAGGATTATTAGAAAGTCTGTTGACTGTAAGCACGAACATGGATTATCATTTATCGATGTCTGATTACAAACTACAAGCATTTATTTTAATTTCATTTTTGTTCGCATTTTTCTGTAGGTAAAATAGGTGGGTAGGTAAGGTACCTATACTTGAATTACCTAGGTACTTCAAAAGGGAATTACCCGTTAGCACCAAAAAAAATTAATTCGTTTTGTGTACAGTCTATATTTTGTATCAAAATAAAAAAGGTATGTTTTTTGAGACATCCTAATTGTGTCAAATTTACCTAATATTATAATTTATAGACACGTTATTACACTTATAACACTTGTAAGTTGTAAGTTGTAACTCATAATAAAGTTATTTTTATAAGCCTATAGATTTAAAAGTTTTGTATAATAATATGTCTCTAATATAGTATGATTATACTTAATATCACACAATCATACTATTATTATTATTACTGACACTTCGCGTAGATGCTATATTCATATTATTATCATATTGTATTTATGTTATATACGTGCTACAGAAATGTATTAAATTTTCCACTATCGATAAAGGTCGAACCATCTATTTTTTTTAGCTATCCCTATAATTAATATATTATTGTACAACTGTCAAAACTCACATACTGTCAAAAAGTGATTTCCTAATACCAATTTGTACAAAAAAAGGTGCCAAGTTTTGTTCGGATTAGGATATTACAACTCGAGTCAATAATTATGTAGAAAATATGATATCGTTACATGCCGGTATACACGGGTGTTTAATGGTTCAAACTTAAACTGAAACGTTTTCAAACAATATTATTATTCAACATGCAGCTATTATATTATATGAAAATATTATATTATTATTTTACCCATGTATAATACAATTTTGAATTTTTTTAAATATTATTTTGTATTAACTATTCGACTATATTGACGTTCGCACGTTCTACACAATACATGCATATTACCTATACCCGCCGTGGAATAAGATCTTGACTGCGCGGCGGACCGTTTTTCGTCGGTTTCGCGTAGCCGGTTTTTGATTGGTTCCCCGAAGTGGTCGCATTGACAAGCGGTGCGGAGGAAGTTGTTTCGACTGCGCGACCAGCCATGATCTTATTCCACGGAGGGTATATTATATTATTATTATTTACAATATTCTTGTATGGTTAATATAACTGTCCATGTCGTATCCGCCGGTGTAATGCGTTATTTTGTCATATTTTATTCAGCAGTTTTTGTTGCCTTTATTGTTTGATGGCTTATATATTTCTTGGAACATAATATAATATCCGTGTAGCGTTTATACTGCAGGTCTACTCTGTATAATTGACTAACGAGTTTTTTCATTTAAAATATATATTTTAACGATTTTTTAGTCGTTAAATCTGTAACAATTGATTAGGTATTCACTCGACAAAACGAAAAAAAAAAGAAACAATATTTTTTTGTTTTCACAAAATTTATTTAATAACAAAAACAAAAAATAATACAAAAATGTATAAACAATATTTTTCAAAACAGAAATAGTATTTTGATTGAAAAAAATTAGCACATTGGCTATTAATAATATTAAATGTTCATAATATCAAAAGGGCCGAGAATAAGAAAAAAAAAATCGAAATTTACAATATATGAACAATTTGAAATAATTTAAAGAAATAAAAGGAAAAAAAATACGTCGGGCAGGACACAATCAACAAGGGGGAGAGGATGCAAGATGGCGAATTTTGGTGCGGATATATGCAATGTTATTGGCCACTGGTCACCTCTGCACATTCTCCGACCTATCCCGCGGGTTGACGAGTGTCACTGGCGCGTTTGCTCGGACGCTTGACGACCTTGCCCAGCCGGCGAGGCTAGACCGAGACGGCCATGGGAGCGACCACGGTTGACGGCGACGGACGGCGGCTAGTGCGCGATGTCGTGCGCGTCGGCGGTCGACGGCGCGACGACTCGGCTGACGAGTGACGGACGGCGAAGACCAAGACGCGGAGCGAGCGAATTGAGATTTTGTGCTGCGGAACCGGCGGGGACGAGCGAAGAGACCGATGTGGGATAACCGCTGGGCGAAAAGGCGAGAGTCAGCGGACTACAACGCGATCCTTGACTCTCGGTAATTTTCGCCGCCGCGGTGAAGTCTCACGCCGCCAGACCCTGTGAAACAGTTAAGTTTCCGCGAGTCCGGCACCACTGACGTCCCCGTGTTCCTGCACGCAAATCTCCATACCACTCACCCCGTGCCGAAGTCTCCGCCGCTGCCGTCGTACCGAGTCGCCACCGCCGTCGTACCGGTCGGTGTACCGTCGGGGCGGAATCGTTGCCCGCGCCGGTACCTCTACTATAGCCGCCGTGTCGTCGCCGTCTTCCGTTGCCGCCGCTCCACGTGACCGTAACTGCAGTCGGGTGCTCGCCGAGCCACCACAGGGTCTCGCGCGTCATCGACGACCGAGCGCGCAGACATAAGAAGAGTAACCAGACGCCCGAGGTATCTATTCGTCGCTTTCGTCAGCGTAAGTGCGCTCATTCCATTTTGTTGACTACAATGTCTTCTGAGATTTCGAGCAATATGGCGTTTACCGCGTCGCGGTAGATGTTATAATATGGTTAGTTGCCATCTTTTATTTTTTGAGTGAAGACAATATGTACGTGTACGTTAGGATTGAATTGAGAATTGGTAATGAGCTAAATACAATTAATATTCCAACGCAGAGACCGATCTCCGAGAAATCTCCCAGACGACGACGTGTATTACCTACTAGCCTGCAGCTAGTATGTTTATTTTTCTCGTCGGCCCGCAGCATTAGAAGAATTTCGAGCGCGTTAATTTTTATTAAGACCATTATAATTAGGTAGGTAGGTATTGATATAATATTATCTAACCTAATCAATGGCGTACATACGGGGGGGGGGGGGGGGGGTTCTCGGGTTCCCCCAAGGAACCAAAAAAAAAAAAAATTAGTGATATTATTGATACATTTCTTATTATTAATCATCCGTGTATACACAAACATATGTCATAATAATATGACTATTGAGTTGACACTATAACTTTACCAACAGCGAAAAAAGATTTCATAATATTAAGATTTGTATATTTATTCTGTGACTTAGGTGATCTTTTATATATGTTTCGGGCAAAGTAGCATAATCCAATTAGATTTGGGCACTGTAAGTTAAATATTGAATATATATTAAAAATCGTATAAAACATCTTACTGAGTACTTAAATAAACATAAAAAAAACTTGAAATAGATGCTTCAAATATTAGTTGCCTATTGATAGTTAAAAACGTATGACTGTAGATACTTGAAAAATTCATTGAATGTTTGTATTAGCATTTTCTATCCAGGATAACATTTTGAAAATAATTTGACTCTTTTTAAGCTGTTTACGGACATTGTCGGTTTTTAATTTTGCAAAATTTTTTTCTATAAATATCAATAAAATTTTATTTGTTGGGTAAAAAAGCATGAAAATTGAATGCAAGGCTCCTGATATAATGTTACAGTAGCAGCTTAAAATATTAAAACTACAAAGGCACAATTTTTTTTTATAAGCATTTTAAGTTCAAATTTTGACAAAATTTATCAAATTTAAAATGTATTAATTATTTTGTAAGGTTAGGTAAACATTTATAAAAATTTATAAAATTTTCAACTTTTCTAGCTAAAGATTGAAAATTGAAAACAAGGCTCCACGTAAATAGGTTATATATAAATTACTTTATTTACAATAATATCATCAAATATACTTAGTAATATCATAGGCTGACTGACCGTTTTCACACAGAATCGTTTTTCTTATACAATGATATTATATCATTAAATTCAAATTTAACACCATCCATTACAGTGACCCACTAGTAACCTCCTGTATAGCAGAGCGACATCCACTTAGCCACCTTTTTAAATTTCAAATTTGATAAAGGTTGTCAAAATTAAAACTTGAAATGCTTATAAAAAAAAATTTTGCAATTTTTTTTTGATAAAGGTAGATAATGTTATAAGGAATCTTTTATTACATTTTCAAATCTTAGATTTAAAAAAAAAAATTTTCAACTAAATTCTCAACTCAAAATAATTTTTCTAATTTTCGTGATTTTTCCGTATTTTGTCAAGATTCGTACTTTAAATGCTTATAAAAAAACTGTGACTAAGGATTTTTAATATGTTTCATCTGTCCTTGAAACAATATAATAGGAGCTTTCTATTAAATTTTTAAGCTTTTTTACCCAACAAATAAAATTGTATTGATATATTTTATAGAAAAAAAAAACTAAAAACATTGGAAACTGAAAATGTCCGTAAATAGCTCAAAACAGCTCAAAAAAGAATTATAAGAATAAAAACACCTATTATCAATATATTGTAGAAGAGATGTATAAAAAGGGGTTTATTATAGGTAGGCCTATGCACGGCGTTGTTCGTTGGTAGTACACTAGTACCGAGTCACGATTCACGGATCCACGAGTTGTGCCACACAAGTTGGGTTTCGTTAGGTTTAGTGAGGTTTAGTGAGGTTTAGTGAGGTTTAATCTAACCTAACGTTGCTGACGGCTTTGGACAGTATTATTACAATTTTTTTTCTATAAATATGATGATTTATTTTTAATAAGCATTATATTTAATGAGCTAAATACAAATATTCCAACGCAGAGACCGATCTCCCAGTCGACGACGTGTATTACCTACTGGCCAGCTAGTATGTTTATCTTTCTCGTCGGCCCGCAGCATTAGAAGAATTTCGAGCGCGTTGATCTTACTAAAATATGTTTGGATACCTGATGAAAAGCTTACATTTTCTATGTCAGGATTCAGGAAATAGAAATTTGAAATTTAAATTAAATCGGATTAAACGATTTCCCTGGTTATGTTGCAACAATGATCAAGAATCAAGTTTCTGGAGTGGTGTGCATCAAATATTGTGCTATATTTTGTCATAGTTAAATAATTTTACCGGCAAATGTGTCCATCAAAAACTCGGCGTATTAGTAACAAAAGTACAAAACTATAATATTGGAAATATCGGTTTTCAGTTAGTGTCAGTAGTTATTGGTCCTGGACTGGTGCCAGACACCAGTCCAACACTAACATTTGAATACGGCAAGATCATTGAAAGTGTCAAGTTTGGACACCGGTGTCTATAAAATAAATACGGACTTGTGTCTGAACAGTGCCAGGGGCGTATTTGTGTGTGTGTGTGTGTGGGGGGGGGGATTATGTATTTATATTATATATGTATAATATATTTTATAGCTATTAGCTACTATGGTAACAAACATATTGACTATTGTTTAATCATTATAATTATATAATTTGTACATGATCTTAAAGTATAACTGATAAAGTGACAAGATTTCATGATAAAAAATGTTACACTCCGTGAACATAAAAATTGATGTAGAGGAGATAGTTCATCAGAAATATTATTGAGTGGGCTATGATGTTCTATTACCTATAGGTAAATATAATTTCAATAAATGAAAAAAGGCAATAAAAATTTTCAACACACATAAAAACAATGTATTTTTTTTTGCTGAGAATTGCATAATTAGCGTGTATTGCAATTTGCAACCGAAAGTTAGATATTTGTTAAAAAATTGATTCAGCAAGTTCTAATCAAAACGTCGAAAATATGAAAAAATTGATACCAGTTATTTAATTTTTTTGTTAAAAGTATTATAATAGTTTTTTTAATTATTTAAAAACATATCATTTGGTTTTAACCCCCCCCCCCCCCTCCCTAGTTGATGGTTATAAGTATTTTTATATTGTTTTCTATAGTATAAAAATGGTATAATCATTTTTTCAGGTATATTTTCTATGTGCAGTTCCGACAACCTCACTTTTCATGATAATAGAGGGTTGAAAAAAAAGGCGACATTAATTGATAACGACACTTAATTAATAATTATTTATACTATTTTGTATGTTATTTCATATTTTTTGTCAATATTGTTATATTTTGTTATTATTATTTACCTCTGGGCTGGGGCGACGGTCACGGGGCGGAGTCGAGACTGTACGTGTAAGTAATTCAGATAAACTTATCGCGTTCCGAATTTCTGATATGCAGATAATAAATTAAAATATCACAGAAGACAGAACAGACCAAATACCAATAATATTATGCCGACTTCCATAAAATGTCAATGCGCCTTTGAACATGACCGAATATGTTTATAATAATTGCAATGACGTAATACACTGTGAGTACCTAATACCTACTACCTAAATCAATTTAAATCAATCTACTTATCGAACAATGGCAAAGAAAAACGTTAGAAACGTTATTAAAAAATTGGAATCGTCCAGTGTGTTGATCAATCCATCGAATCCAACCGACTACAAAGCGCCAAGTGCTTTCATTCAAACAGAAGCGAACAAGGATCCAGAACTCATACCGCACTGTTTCAGCTCATTTTGCTATTTGGGCCTGTTCGTGTGGCTCTTGTTGGATAGAAACTACAATTTATTAATCGATCGCAACTCAATGATCATTATTGTTACATGTTACACAATTGAATTCGCTAAATTTGCCTGCCATTCTTATCTAGTCAGTAGAATAACAAATCAAATCAAGCCAAAAGCCAATCCTATATTCTGGGCACTTCAATTTATAGTTTCCACTGTGCTAGCAGTGGGTGTATCATATTTATTTTCAATTCTCTTTGGCGCACCATTGACTACTAAACAAGAACAAACTTTTGTATTTTCTGTACTCGCAACAGCACTTATAATTACACCCACTGCCATTCAATTAGGATCAAATATATTGCCATTACTATTAACTGATTGTTTTGAAACAGAATTCGATAGCACTGTTGAAGTATTTGAAAAGAACAATTTTCGAGCAACAATTTTAGGAGGGTTCATTGGTGCAGCAGTAATACCATTCGATTGGGAAACTGAATGGCAACGATGGCCAATTCCATGTTCAGTTGGATTAATAGCTGGACATTTATTAGCTAATGTTTACGAAATAATATGCTGGCAGTTTAAAACATTGAAAAAATATTCTGTTAAAAAAAATAAATTTTGATTGTTATAGTTCAACAACTTTTTTGTTCATATTAGAAATGTACGACCAGCATTCGTACTTTTACATAGTAAAAAGAAACTAACTAGATATCCTATCGTATTAAATTGTTAATATTAAAAACAAAATAGTTACAAAAGTTTTAATTTTAGAAATGTTAAACCACTTTACTTAACACATTCATTGTATATCATATTTGTATATACTTGTTGTCTTGTTCCTGTGCTGAAAATATTTTTTAACAATTGAATAATTGCATTTTGATGTACGACTTGCTAGTACGTAGGAAATAATACTTATAGGAGACACTGACCAAAACCAAATAGTTGTAATGCTGACCAAGTTATAGTGCATTGATTAGCAAGGTACAAGACATTTAGCATATGTGAACGGTGCTGAATGACGCCAATTGACATTGTGCGCAATGACCGTGTTAATATGTAAAAAGTATTATTTCTGGTTTTATCTACATTATTATATATGTTATACCGCAAAGTTTTTTTTTTAAATTTTAAATTGTAAGCAATATTTATTTCAAATTTTACAGTTTTTTAATATTTTTTTTACTATTTTAACTTTCTGTGGTAACTTTTTTTTATTATGTATAACTTCAGAACAATCAAAGAAAATCCTTAATGTTAGATAGAAGTGCCCAGTAAGTATTCATGGTAACTTTGGAACACCAATCAACATAAAACAATAAATTATTCAGAATACTATTGAAACGGTTGAACTTAATATTTAATATCCTCGCAGCCAATGTTTTATTTATAAAAAATATTATACATTTTCATAAATAATTAACAAGTTTAATAGGTATGATAGTAATATAATGATAAATTTGTAGTTTTAACTTGTAGCATTATAATAAGTATATTTTTTGTTCCTTGGTTTTTACTTAAAAATATAATGATTTGTGAATCATTTGTAAAAATAAATAATTATTTGTTTTGTATTTCTAATATGGTTTTATTGAATACACATTTTATACTATTTACTTTTACTTTTATTTTGTAGTTTAATTCTGAACTAAAACTCAAGAACTGTACGAATACTGAAAAAAAAAAATGTAATTAATTTTATAGAAAACCCAATTAATATTATTATATGTTTTAAAATAACAACTACCTTTTTCCTGAGTGCAGTAATTCAAATCCTTCATTGATAGATTCAAATGGGAGTTTATGGCTTACAAACTCGTCTAACATTAGATTTTTATCCAAGTATTTTAAAACTAATTCAGGAATGCTCTCTTTACTTTTCCATCCTTGAAATAATAATTTTAGCATAATATTAGCATTGATTTTATAATACACAGATATCCAAAGGTAAATCTGGAAGAGTAAAAACAATTAAGATACCTCCAAATGCAGTTCCTTTCCATGTACGTCCAGTGACAAGCTGAAAAGGTCTTGTAGAAATTTCTTGACCAGCAGCAGCCACTCCAATAATTACAGATACACCCCAACCTTTATGACAAGCTTCTAATGCAGCTCTCTGTGAAAATAAATAAAATTACTTTTCCATGAAAAATGTAATATATATTTGTATTTCACTTGCCATTGTTTTAACATTTCCGATACATTCAAATGTATAGTCAAGTCCACCATCAGTCATCTCAATAAGAACATCTTGTATAGGTTTTTCATACTTCAACGGATTTACAAAATCAGTAGCACCAAATAATTTAGCTAAAAAGTTAGACAAATTATAACATTAATGATTTTTTGGGGCTTTTTATCTAATAGACAGAAATGATATACACCTAATTCAAATTTGCTTTCATTTAAATCCACACCAATGATTTTCTTTGCACCGGCAGCTTTACAACCCATTATCACTGCCAACCCTACAGCCCCTAAGCCAAAAATAGCACATGTTGAATCTGGTTCGACTTTTGCGGTGTTTAGAGCTGCTCCAAATCCAGTTGAAACACCACATCCCAAAAGACAAATTTTGTCAAAAGATGCAGTGGAATCTACCTAGATAAAATAATAATAGTAATTGATAATTAAATAACATTATTTTCATAAAAATGAAATAGTTTTTTTTACAGCTAAAAATATAATTTTACTGAGTTACTTATTTAGTTTATTTAATTTCATGATTTATATTTTTATTTATAAATTATTATAACTATAATTATTTTATTTTAATAATACCATGGTGTATATATTGTATAATATAATAAACTCAATGATAATACTTAATGTATACTAAGGCCACTGAGAGAACACTACTCCGTTGCGAGGGAATGGACGAGTTTTAGTCGCTGCCCAGAAGTGTTCTCTTGGTGATATTGGTATATATAATAACAACTATAATAATTTGATAATAATGTATTACCTTGCATAATGAAATATCAGCTACCACTGTGTATTCGCTAAAAGTTGAGCATCCCATGAAATGGTACAGAGATTGTCCTTTGCAAGTAAAACGAGAAGTATTGTCGGGCATTTTACCTTGACCTTGAGTAACTCTAATTTTACTACATACATTAGTTTTTGGAGATAAACAAAATTTACAATCTCCGCACTGTGGAATGTATAAAGGAATGACATGATCCCCTAAAACATTATTTTTAGCATATTAACATCAGTGAAAAAATGTTTAATAGTATATAATATCAACCTGGTTGGAATTCTACGACATTTGGACCAACACTTTCAACAATTCCTGCTCCTTCGTGACCCAAAATACATGGGAAGTTTCCTTCTGGATCATGACCATCCATGGTATATGCGTCGGTATGACATATAGCTGTGGCAAGAATTTTTACTCTAACCTCATTTTTCTTTGGTGGCGCTACTTCAACTTCTTCAAGAGTTAATGGTTTCTTTGCCTCCCAAGCAACAGCCGCCTTACATTTAATAACCTGAAAAATGAAATCATAACTTATTAGTATTTTATACATTACTATAAAATTGTATTCTCGATTTTGTACCTTTCCAACGGTATCTGCCATAGTGTTTGAATTATGCCTGGAGTTGCAATGTGTACTAGGACAATTATAATTGTAGGGTTTTATATAACTTATATAACTAAACAAAAATTGTTATACTGACATAAAGTGACAAGGCCACAAATTTTTAAGTTATATAAAGTAGAATACTATTAGTTTACATCAGCCATCAATTATTTAACTCTTATCAAAATTAACAATCAACAGTGCTTGTTATAAATGTATATCAGTGCATGGTACCAAAAGAATAATTTGTCAAGAATATTAAATTACCTCTAACAAATACTGAATAAAAACTATTGTTATATTATCTTTGTAAAAACATATCTATTTAATGGTTCTCAATAAATAATTATTTAAACATTAATATATGTGATCATATTATTGACATTTGCTTTTAAATGTTAAATGTATTTTTAAAACGAACTGACAATTTTCTGTAGGTGTAATATTATGCACAATACGATTATAAATTATTATAAAATATAGCATTGATCTACGACGGTTGGTAAATAGGTCGGAACCCTTTTGCTCACAAAGTTCACTTTCCAAAACCACCTCGGCAATTGGGACTACTTTCGATCGGTTCGTCTTTCCACTGAGCCGGAGCTTTGGCCACTATAGACAAAGCGTGTACGCCGGACTTGAGCTCATCCGTCAGTATCGCGTTTACCAAACGGTGTCTCTGTAACAAGATTAGGTTTTTTGATCAGGTTCTGTCGTTATACACGTACATACCTCCTATAAGACCTATACCTTAATCAAGGGCATGCCTTCGAATTCATCGGATACAATAACGACTTTGAAATGCGTTTCCGAGTCTTTTGGTACATTGTGCATGTGTGACTCGTTGATGAGTTGCAACACTTTTGGGTTGAATCGGTTTTGCAATTTCGTTCGGATACAATTTTCAACGCACTTGGATGCCGTCGACATCATAATGCTAAACTTGGGTCTAGTGATTAGAATTTAGAAAATTATATTCAGAAGAATGTCTTTTTTGTCAATAATTATGTTGCAGCGCTCAAATTATTTTAAAGCCATGGGTAAAGTCCTCTATAGTACTAAAGTTTAAGAATTCGTCTCGTGAACTTACAACTGCGAAGACGTGAATCGTGATTCGTGATAAACGATAACAAAGTGTAAACATTTACTGGTTAGTGGGTATAAACCCCCAAATATAATCATGTGTTTTGTGGTTATAGATTATACCACGGTCTTAGAATATACGGTCTATTATTTTTGGTCGGTATTTCGGTAATATTGCCATATTGGACAAATATAATACTGAAATACTTTAGGGCCATACTGCCATAGGACGTGTAATTTACAATTTCGGTAATAAGTTTTGAAGTGGGCACAGCTGAAGCCTAGGCTATCAGAGATACTTTACTGGGCCCTAACCACGTACTATCTATAGCCGTGGCCCTAACATGTCCTCTCTAACGCCCCTAACAGAACAAGCACAGACAATATAATATTATTATCTATGAAGTCAACAACTACAGTCAGAGGTATCTACAGATATAGATCAGATATTAGATCTGTGGAGGTATCACCATAGAACAATATGGTATCACCACTCACCAGCTCTAGTATACTATCTCAAAACGTGGATGTGGCTAACCTGAATGGTTCAATAACATAACCTCGAATAATTAGAGCGTAATAAAGTGGCTATATTATTATTATTATTATGAAAACTCTTTATCAGAAACAATGAAACCTCAAAGGCTCTAACCATAACATAACACAAATTGTAATGTGTACTGTGTAGTCTAGTATTCTAGTTGCGGGTATAATTACGTCTGTTATAAATAAAAATATGTATTGTTTCGATTTACCATTTATATAAAACTTAATATTATATTTTCAATCGGTAACTATGCACAATTAATGTTTATGATTCGTTTTCAACCGTAAAATGGATGCAGATTTCGTTCAGCTACACAGAGCGACTTGTTTTTTTTTACTGTTATAGCTTTGTTGTAGTGTAAGATCGCTTTCTTTATTTTTAAGTTAAAAAACAATGGAAAATGGACTTGGATTTATTTGATGAACACAGTGATTGCTCTAGTGAACTTTCAGAAACGCGATCAGAACTCGAAGCTCGAATCTATGGCATTATCCACCATAACGATTTTTCAGGGACATCGGAGTCACCATTTATTGATCCAAAGTATGGTGTAGAATTCAATACCAATGGTGAAATTGTTGTGTTTCTCAAAGATCCAGCCGATATAGTTATCGACTCCACCGTTAATCTATCCGAGGTGTGTAAAAATAGTGTTATACCAACACTTGTTTTAGATGATGACGACATTGAAACTTCTCAAGGTATCACTAGTTTAATTAATGATACTGAATTTATTGAAACAAGTTTAAAAAAAAAAAAGAAGAAAAAAAAGAAAAAGAAAAATGTAAATGATGAAAGTATTGAGGAGTATATTAATATTATTAAAAATACTGATGCGTTGAAAGAATATAAAGAGAAAAGTGGGTTAAATAAAATGAATACTAAAACTAGTAGTGCTCATAAAGTTTCTTTAAACGTCTCTTTGAATAATGAACGAGCAACGCCAATGACCGCTAGTGAAATTTTGAAACAATATCGTATTGGAAAACCAACTGAATGTAGTTTGTGGTATAGATGCCCAAAGACATGGACTCCAGATATGGTTAAATTTTATACTAAAATTCAAAAGTCAAAACGAAATTATGACTGTAAAGAAGAACTTAACAAAATTAAAGGTAAATTCTTATGTTTTTATTTGAACGTGTTAATCATTTTTAATATTTTACAAATTTAGAAAAATATGGCTCGAATCCAGTTGATTGGTCTTTGGATCCCATGGATGTAAATAAATATAATTCAAATACACCTAGAATGAGATGTAATATTTGTAGACAATTCGGTCATACTGGGTATAATTGCAAGGATCAATATAAACCTCCAATTTGTATTATGTGTGGAGTGGAAGGACATCATTTTCATAGCTGTAATAAAAAAATATGTCTATCGGTAAGTTTTATTTGATTCTAATAAACAATTTTTATTATAATATTTACTATAGGTTGTTAGAAAAATTGTATTGAAAGATAAATAATTGATTTTATTAATATTTGTTTAATAGGACGTCGCACCCGCATATGTTGTCTCTGTCTTACACATGTTTGACATACCAAATTTTACACTCAGCAGATCACGTTGTGCTCCGTTATACGTAATACTCATAGTATTTTAAAATCGTAAATTGTTTGTACTTCTTAAAATACACATAACTCACTTGGAAATTAAAATATAACAAATGCCCTAGATAATAATCTTATCTTTACATTTTATAAGAGGTCAATTCATTCTAATTTTTAAACGTGATCTGTTAAAAGTGTGTGCGTCGTCATCATCCAAAAATGTATTATATCTTTAAAAAAGTCTACATATTATTGTATTGTTATTTGTTACTATACTCTATTTCAAATAATTTTACTAAGTTTGAAAAAACTGCGCAGCCTCTGAATGGTAGAATCGCTGTGATTAGCTGCAGTAGTCAGCCTCGCTGACCGCAGCCTATGAGACTGCAAATGCACAAGCTGCGACACGTTTCCGTCGGGATTTTTTTCCAGACTTATTTGGAATAGAGTATACTTACAAGTAGTGATATCTTAAATTACGTATGGACATTGGAACATTTTAATTTTCCATTTTTACCATTCAGTGCTCATAACATTATGTCCTTAAGAGGACATCACACCTGTCGCACTCCTAGAATAAGACTGCCACAACTCAAAATTTATAGTTTTGAGAAAAATTAATTTGAAGTTTGGACCTAAGATATTTTAATGAGTTTTTTACTTATGCGTTTGAAATTTAACACTTAAATACTTACAATCATACTTTACAATATTAATTTTTCTAATATTTTGAAATTCACTCTTAAACCCAAAAATTTAGACTTGTGGCCATTTACAATTTTTTAAGTAAATGCAAGACTGCCATATTTTGAGATGCGACTGTATTGAATACAGAAATTGATTTTTAGATGGCCACTTATTAAAATATGGCAGTATTGAATTTAAGCCATGAAAAAATGCAATACTGCCACAACTCTAAATATTGCTGTTTTGCACTCTACATATTACACGATAATTAGTTTTTATTCAGTGCAAGAACGCCACAAGTCGAAATAAGGCAGTCTTGAATTTTGACTTCAGTGATAATTTGGATAAATAAAAAATAAGTATACTGCCATAAAGTAAATATGGCTCTCTTGCATTGAAAATTAATCAATATTTAAATAATTCAATACTGACACATCTCTATAGTGGCTAAATGAAAAATAATATTGAATGTGGCGTTCTTGCATTTAATAGAGCTTATTTTTCTCTATCCAAAAGTAGTCATAACTCAAAATTCATGAATTTTGAGTTGTGGCAGTCTTGTTCTAGGAGTGCGCTGTGTGTGTGTTATTGTTAGGTAATTTAAAAATGTTGAAATTTTTTCTATTTCTAAACGATATAATGAACGTTATATTGATTATAATGGAAAAACCGCAATGACTTGCCCTCAGAATTATTATCAGAATTCAATTATATAATAAGTATTTTTACTCTAAAACCAAAATTGAGCGAGTTCTCTTCAGACTGCGTAAACATGTTTTGTCTATATTGTATGTGTGTAAGACGGAGCAACACATGCGGGTGTGACATTCACTTAACCTATGTGACTAGAATAGAAATGGTAGATTGGGCTTTTTTTGCATCTTAATTTAATTGTATTACCTAGTGTTTAAAACTAGTTATAATTATGCTCAAGTAGCTATACTATTTTAATTTATCTATTAATCAAATTGCTTTATGTTTTAGTGTGGAACTTGGCAAAAAAATTTTACAAATAATTGTAGTATCTGTTTATCAATGATCAGAGTCAAATGTAATATATGTAATGATGTCGGTCATGAATCAAGTAATTGCACAGAAACCTGGCGTCAATTTCATAGTACTGTAAGTATTAACAGATTATAATATTATATACTAAAAATAATTACTATTTATAGTGTTAGATCCTTAAATCATATACTATGGATGAACCTATCTCGGCTGTATTAACAATTTGAAGCACATATAAGTGACGAGTAAGAGTCTCTAACTGAGATTCTTAAAGTGCGCATGGATTAGGCAAACCGTACCATATTTAACTGTTGGTTTATATTTATATATATATATATCAGATAAATATGTGACATATCTTTGTGCACGTATCACGCTCACATCAAGCATATCAGTCAGAGATTTGTCGCTAATACTATATGCCTCAAGTTATCAGGACATGGGTCTAACCATACTATACCATATTATAATCTACAAATATAAAATATAAATTGTTTTAAAAAATAAATTGATTGTAGTTATAAAACTTTTATTTGGATATGTTTTAGATTTCTACTGCACCAGAACCTGAAAGTAACGAATTTGCTCAATCTACTTCTAGATCAAATACTGAGTCAAGGAAATCTACTACAAGAAAGTCTGAATCTTCATCGACATTAACTCCCTATGTCAAAGAGAAAAGTAAAAATAGTCCAAAATCTGTTGATTCTGGTAAAACTAAAAAAGCAAAACGATTGCAAGCCAAGGCAAAACATTCAAAAAATAAAAATAAAAGTAATCTCACAATTTCTGATAACGAATCCATAAATATTGATGTTAATATACAAGATGTTACATTGCAACGTACTCTTACAAAAAGAAATTTTTTCAAGAAAAAAAAATTAAGTGTCAACATTTGAGAATTGACAATTCAAATGACTATTTACTTAAAAATAATAGATTAGATTTTTAATCTGTTAACCCATATTGATTTTTTTTTATTTAGTGATACTCTTAAGTATCCGTTATTTAGTATAATATTATATTAAGCTTAATATAATCTAGCGTAGATAGATTTATTACATTTAATTGTGTCTTCAGTGGATCTGTATGACGCCATAGTATTAAATATATTAATGTTGTAATATCCGTTAGTCCGGTCTCTGATGTCGCAAATTTTAGTATTTTATGATATCATGTAATTATTTGGTAACAATTTATTGTGGCAAAGTTTTTTTTATGAATCCTAGGAAATTTTAATATTATTTTATCATTTTAAATTATCAATGTATTACCTATATTACATTTCCATAATTGCTCACTTCAAAAAATAGTTCAGACTTCTAATATAAATCTGTAATAATTAGTTACTCTAAGGTCTGCATAAATATTTAGCATTCAATTTGATATAGAAGATTGATGGAATATGATATTGATTATATTAAATTGCTTAAATATTACATTTGCAAAATATTGCTAAACTTTTTGTCTTACATTGGTGTACTAATTTGTACAACTTCTTTATTTATTTTAATTTTCGTCCCAAACTTGTCTAAATACAACTATATTTGGAGAGTTTTTTTGTGAAAGAAATCATAGAAAAATGTAAATTATTAATTTTTTTGACAATCCAAGACAAAATGTTTAAATACAGTGTGGTAATATGTATAATAGATTCGATTATAAATATATAAATGTGATGAAATTATTTTATGTTGTATTCTACTGAGTGCTCCTTTTTTGTCTATTATATTATAATAATGTATTATAGTTATAATACATATTTTCACATTATATAAAAAAAATCATTTTTATTTGTGTTGGGGGGGTTATAAAAATTACGTTATATATTTTTTTTCATATTATGAAGTTAGTTAAGGAAAACAAAATTATTTAAAAGATTTAAATACAAACAAATTTAATATAGTTAACAAAACAAATTATATTTTATTTATTTAATAAATATTAAATAAGAATGTATTTACAGAATATATTATTGAAAATAACATAAATATTTGTACATAACAACATTATTATAGTTCTAATATTCCATCCTGGTCCAATTCCGATAGATTGTCAGCGGACAACGACACATGAATAGAGTCTCCGAGCAAATCGGTTATGTCGTCGTACCTAAACAAATTAAATGATTAGGTATAAATTTATAAACTATAATTAAATATAAGATATTAATGTGAAAATATATATTTATTTTTTAAATAAAGGGATATGGATAATTTATACCTCTTCCAATATTTTACTTCCATGATTCGCTAATCTATTAATAATGTGTTCAAAACTTCATACCAACTCTTAATTTTAGATTTTCCGAACATAATAATACGTCTTTGTACTTTGTTCCTTCTTACACCAAAGGCTTTAATCTATTTCCGCACCAAAGATGTTAGGATTATTAAGAGTAAATAACTAATTTTGTATTTAACAGTGAATACCTTAATCTAATCTACGGGCATTGCACATCATATTATATATATTTTGTGTTTAATTTTCACCAATTTATATATTATTGTATTATTATAGTTTTAATTTAATTTTAATTGCAATTCCTTGTTTTTAATTAAGTACCATTGTAACAGTTTAGTAATAATTGCTAAATAAATAAAAAATTAAGTATCATAATTATTTTTAACATTGTCATGATGTAATTATGTAAAAAATTGAATAAATAAGAAGCATTGGGGGTATGATAATCTTGTTTTTGAAGTCACATATCATATTGTACTAGAATACTTCTAAATACCTATTTTAAATCAGTGATTATTAAAAAGTTACACATTTCTAAAAAAAAAATGGGTCTGTGCCATTATACTACAAATTTATTTGGATTTTATTTCAAATAAGTGTGTAGGCACTAGGCACCTTCCACTGCTCAAAATTTTAATTTACAAACCCTACAAGGACTTTTTACTATAGATACACTGAAATACCTATACCTACCTACCTATTGTTTATTTAAAATTATCAACCATGGAATATTATATTAACATTTCAGATATTTGTCTTCAGACACTTTTTGCAGTAACTGCAGATATTTAATCTGACATTTCACCAGACAAATTACTCATACTCATACAATAATACATTTTGTCGTGTACATTCACTGTACTATATATATATATATATTTATGTAGGTACAATACTACAACCACGAAACGGTTTTAAATAATAAATAAATACATTGACTCTTACAGGCAGGTGTATTGATAAATTCAATGAAATAATATTATAATCACAGTAAATTTAAATCGTCAGAGTAGAGTATGAGTTGCCGACGTACTGACTGTATTGATATACCTGCACACTTCACACAACATTCGATGGCGGGATACAGATTTTTTTGTCGTGTGACAGAAGACGGAACTACAGTTGCCTAGGTACCTATCTAATATCTACCTATACATATACCTATATATAGGTATCTATCAAAACTGTTTTTACAACTAAGCTCGAGGGAAATTTCTTTTATAATGGATAATATGATGTGATATGTTGACAGCAGTATATAGGTACCTATTGCATTATAATATAATAATATAAAAACTAGGGTAAAGTTTTTCATATTTTGCAGCGCTCGGTAGCGGAAATCGTCCCAGATAGATGGTGGGGGGGGGGGGGAAATCCCCGAAAGAAAAAACCATTATTGTGTACAAGCCTATACAACAGCACACATATTCACACACACATGACGTGTAGTATACGTTTTATATAATATGATTATTTTCCATCTCACTTACTGGTCGTACGACGTGGACGCTTGTCCTTTGGGCACAATAACAAAGTCCGAACGTTTCTGCACGAAGTCTTTGAACGTGATGACTACGTATAAAAATGATAGCCACAACAGCAGGGCACCTGTATGAAAAGTGTTACACAAATTGTAGGTATACTATACATTTATTAGAATTTATTTCAAACAAGGAATAGGTACAAGGTTTGCCGGCCGTTTCGTTTGTGTCCCCGTCAATATAACTTTTATAACTTTTTTTTCCAAGATAGTCCATATTATCATTGGCGCAAATAGGGGGGGGGGGGGGCTTGGGAGACTTAGTCCCCCCAAATGCCGGTCAAGTCCCCCAGTTAAAAATCTAGTAATTAGTACTAATTTTAATATTCTGTGGTACTAAGCAATATGGGAAAGGGGCTTGAGTCCCCCCAAAAAATTTAGTCAATTTGCGCCTATGCATATTATATAGAGTTTGTTTTCTTTACTAGAGAGCCAGACAAAGCTAGTTTTTCTTTGACTATTTTTAAAAACAAGTTTTAGTTAAATTAGGCTGTAGTAAAAAAAAAATAAATACTACCAAGGAAACTGAAAAAAAAATGCGTATTAAAAAGTGGGGGAAAAACGAGTCGTCGTCGACGGGGACACGAGCGGCGAGACACACCTGTGAATAGTAATAGGTAATCCTATATATTATATTACAGATTATTATTCAATATATTATACATTTATACGCTGTAGAAAGTTGTACAGACATCTGTAATCCGTGGCGTATTTAGAGGGAGAGGAGGGAGGGAGGGGGGCTTGAGGCCAGGGTGACACTTTTTTTTTATATAATATGTAAAACCATAGACGTATATTATATTATACGTCTGTGTGTAAAACTATATATTATCTAAAGAACCTATGTATAATATATTCTTATATATATAGGCTGTCTAGCTGCATATCGTCTGATTTTGCACCGGAAAAAAATGAACCATAATACTATATTATAGATTATACCTGCGGCGCTCGGCGAGACATAATAATTTATCAATTGTCAAGTGAGTTGTGTCGGGTTAGAGACAAATCCTACCGAGATGGGCAATCCGCCTGCGGAGGATTGGCTACAGCGTTTGGCGTGTTTCGCGGCTTAGGTAATGTATAATCAATTTATGAGCAATTCGGTTTAGATTGTAGGTAGGTTTGTCTGCCCGCGAGGCCCGAAAATCAACGACCAAAATATTATGTTAACATCACGGTAAACACGTCGAGCGAGTGGTTCCGTAGGGTTTTTAAAAAAAAAAAAAAATCGCTGCAAAAACCGGGCAGATAGTGCCACTGGTGAAATCCTACTTGATCGATCAATTTTTTGGAGCCGGGTGATGGGTGTATAAAACTATGCCTTAAAACCTAATGTAGGTGCTCTAATGTACTATAAATTTAAAAAAAAAATAACCGCTGGACGATTGGACAATTAATGATTCTAGAGCCATCCCGTGAAAAAAAATAGGGAAGTTCTAATTTAAACTGGAGACTAATAAACAAAAAACAATGACATTTAGGGAACTTCATTGCCCGTGGCGGCCAAATTAATTAATAAGTAACTGGTTCTTCTTCCATGTAACCAATGGCTACCATAAATAAAGAAAAAAACAAAATCCAATTTTCGTATTTGAAGGACAAAATTCATAATATGTATCACTATTGTAGTATTGTGCTAGTACTTGCTTCGGCGCATATAAGTTGCCTGTCGAAATCAAAAAGGCCGATAATTTTTATACGAATTATTGCCTCCCGTGCCGATGTTCACTAAAGTCTATCGTAAATGAAAATAATTCCCCATGACTCCAAAGTCCCAACGTGCAGAAAATAAAATATGTATACCTAAGTGATTCAACATTTTTATTATTTTAAATAATTTTAGTAGGCGGTCAGGTAGATATGAATTTCTTTCTAGACTTATAATAAAACATCGATGTTTAGTACCTATATAATAAAATAGAAATATATATATAGGTACTATAGGTAAGTACCTGCGTATAAGACGAATTGTAATCATTATTATGTAATATTATAATGTTGCTGAACATTTATTTTTGTATAACATTACAACATGAGAATATTTATTAAGTAATTATATGCATAAATTGATTTATTTACGTGGTGATGTGGTATAATTTAGTGAAGTTTAAGACCCTCTACTTCATTGTAGGTACATGGGAATTGGAAGGCAAATAGTTTGAACATTTTTGGGAAGCATTAATATTATTATGAATTACTTGATCATCAAAGGATTAGTAGGTATGCACTGGCATCAGACTGGGGCTTGATCCACTCTATATAGGTAGGGGTTTAATTTCGAGATAAAACAAACCTAAAACACTCTCCTAAATCCTGGTCGCAATGAATCTATTGAATATTGATATAAATTTTATTGATCTAGCATAGGCTAAGCCCCCTTAGCCCCCCTGTGATTTTCGCCTACGTGGTCTATTTAGTTTAGAAAAGTGTCGCTAACAAAACTCAATTTCATAAATTTATTTAGTTACCTATGCATTTTATTGGTTGATTAATATAAAATAATATTATTATTATGAACTATTATTTCGAAACGAGCCATAATTTTATAATCATTATAGGAAGACCTACATTTTTACAATCTACATTTAACGTTAATTAATTTACAATTAATCTTTTTGAGTTACACAATAATGATTGCCATATTATTTGGTTGTTGAAGTTTAATTAATAATTCATATTTTTTTCTTTGTTAAATCGTTTTTCCTATTATTCAATTGTATTATTATATGGGTACTCTTAGCATGAACAAGATTGTGTTTTATTTTTAAAAATCGAAAACTATTTAATTTTTTTTTTTTGGGGGGGTGAGGTGATGGTAGGGAAATTTGTAGTGGTCAAATCTCTGATATTACAATACAATATCTACAATATACGATACGTATAAATCGGCGGAAACCGGGCATAAATGATAATGTATTATTAACATATATTTATATAGAAAATCGGTACCTGCTATGTTAGAAAGCCATAAACCGTGCGGCCATAAAAAGAACACCAGCGAGAACACTGTGTACAGCAGTGATTTCTTCCAAAGCCTCAACCACAGCACTATTTCCCAAACGTTGAATATCGGACTGAATTCGTTTCTATAACATACATAAAAACAAGTATGGTCATAAAATATTGCATAAAAGTATTATGATGTTTATTTATTTACACAATATATAGGTAGAACGGTGCATAATATTATACCTCATGTCCTTATATAGCTAGGTAGGCAGTCGCCTAGTTAGGATTTTTTTTATGGAATTCATTAAATTTTATATTTAAATATAACTTTCTTTTTTTTTTTTTTGGGGGGGGGGGGCTCTTTACATACTGCTCTCCATTGTGTAGTCATCAATCTTCATAATATTAACAATATCAAACATGGTGACATACTAGTATATTTCGTAGAAATCTGAAGCACACAGTAAATACATATATATTTTTTGCATAAAATGGCCCAAGAGGGGGGGGCCTTTTAACACCTAAAACACTCCCTCCCCTGTTGAAGCCACTGTAAGTAGGTGTGTTAACGTTAAGTGCTTTGTCGCCACTATAGGGAGCGATTAGCGCCAAGGTTGGATTCGGACATTTTGCGCCCGAGGCATATTATACTAGTAAGTACCTATAGTAATATTCTCGCCTTTAATATATAAATGATAATTTATTAAAACGTATACATTAAAAATATATAATTATAAACATTATATATTTGTATAATAATATACATAACATTAATATTATACTATTATATAATAATATACTTACCTATTGACTGTTAGCCAATAAATCTATGGATATTTTGTTATACATTTATATTACACCATTAGTGATTACTGATTAGTAATTTATTTTTCTATCAGTAATACGGTATGTTGAACTAATTTTAGCCAAAAATAAGTTATATTATTATATTATCTATCTATTTATCTATTTAGGGCGTTTTACAAGCCATTTAGGCCCATTTCCGCCACAACCACTTGCCTCCACTGACCTCTTTCCTTAGCCAGTTCAACTCCGTTCTCAATTCCAAGCTAGTATATTATTATACAATAATTAATTATTATTATAATATGATTTATCATGTATCATATTACTATTATAGCTTAATAGCTGTTGCTGACTTATAAGTTATAATATAAGCCAATACTCAACTGTCAGTACCGACGTTATAGGTACCTATAAACGGTGTAAATAGGTCCGTCGTATAAGCACCATACAATTTATAAAATATTTTGAACATTTAATTCTGTATAGGAGAACGTATAGTTAAACATACCTATAATACCATAGGCGTAAATTTGGTTTACGGGGGGTTAAAAATATGAATTAACACGTATTAACAAAATGTATTATATACTTATGAGGTTAAGTTAGGAAATACTTGGGGAGGGGGCTTCAAGAGTTTTTGCCCCCTCCCAGATTACGTAGATAAATGCATAATACACTACACACATTAAGTGACAAAAAGTTTCAAGTTTCTTCGAATAATATATTTTTTTTTAGTAACAGCAAAATAACTTACTACAATAAATTGCTGTTTTTCTTTAAATATCCAATTTTGACAACATCCGCACTTGAAATTTCTATTAAAAATATTGCAAACTTAGAAAGCGTCAAAATACAAGAGTTTTGGTTTAATTCTGCAAATTGTAATAGTAAATTTGTTTCGTATCGCATTGGTGTGGCAGGCATCCGCTTATAACGAATGCAGTAGAACGACGTTTGAAGGAATATTCTATGCATTAACATAATATTATTTAGCTAGGCCCCTCAAATTATTCCCAAGCCCTCCACATTATGTTTACGTTCGACAAATATAATTATTTATAATTTAGTTACATAAATAATTTATCTATTGGCCATTACAATTACCTAAATAATATGTAATTATAATATGAAAACAATTTGGTATTACTATTGTTATTTTAAAATAGGTTTTTATTTTGAACTTCGGTATTAGTTTTTATATTGATCGGGTCGTGGACCGTAAAGTCATCTAGGAAAATGAAAAAAATGTATTTTATAAAACCTACTTCCTTTTAATAGAATTTAAAAAGGATATCACATTTTTGATTTTTTGCTGTTTTGGAAATATTATGTTTGATTATTATTAATAACTGTAATTTATATAATATGATTGTTAATTATTATTGTTTTTTGAGCAGATAATATTAATCGAGATGATTATAAAGAAAACAAAAATATTTAATATTCGATTATAATAATATTTACATCGACGTAGCCATTAATTCACTAGGTATAGGTATACCTAAATGTATATTGTAATGTATATTATGGTTCTTGTACGAATTTGTTTGCCCATTCAAATGTAAGCTTTATTAAAAGTAAATTACCCCACCCCCATACAAATTGGAGTAAATCACCGTTTATGATAATATTGTTAGCTGGTATTATTTTAAGTTCCGACTGAAATCATACTATAGAATAAATTATTAGTGCCCGTTCGCTGTTATACGTATTATTATATTTACTATATTATAGACCAACGGTTGAGAATATATAAAAATACACCAATTACCATTTACCAATACGGCAATTCCTGTACAGTATATTAGTAAATATTTTTTTTTAATAACACGTTATTATAATATTGTCGGTATAGTCGTATGACCTAGGTGAATTGATAGAAATATTGCGCCGGGCTATATTTTCACGGCCCGTAATAAAAATAATAAATCTCTAAAATAGATGATAATATATATAGATAGGTAATAATAAATCAATGATATTATTATGTACCTATTTTGCCCGCAGCTAAACAGACGACTTATATACCTTCCTACTCGATAGAAGTTCTTAACTACCTATTACAATATTATACATTACTCCATATTATTTAGTTTCCGTTGTTCGATTGTGTAAGTAACAATACAATATTATAATATAGCGTAAAATGGTAAATCGTAGTTTTTTGTCCATGTAATTTTTATGTCTTCAAAAAAAAAATGCCACTATTCACTAATATATATACCAGATTATACGTCATACACTAGAGTGTGGTGTACTGGTGTGTATAATGTATATGGCATATCTTTACTCGATCGTAACGGGTTTTATCTTGTGATGTTTAGACGGAAGTTGCCTTAAAATTAATGAAATATAATATATTTATTTTACTGGATAGACGTAGGTATGGTTTACAAAACAAATTAGTGTATTTTTTTTGTCTATCATGCTTTTACTTTAAGCCTTCAGAACATTTATTAGGCACCTACTTGTATATTTAAAATCTTATCTATTGTATAATAATGTTAAAATTATGTTTCATTTTATTTAAATTTATATTTACAAAAAATCGTATTTTGTTTAAAAATTACTTGATGCTGTTCTTACTTCTTGGTACGTTTGGACACAATAAAAATAACTTATATTCATAAATTGTTTTAGTATACGGTGCTTTTAAAACTTCTTTTTTTCCACAAAAAAAGGTCAGATATGGGTTTATAAAAATAGTTGTTTTCTAGACATTTTTAACATCAAATAAAGTATAAGCTGCATGTTTTTCTAAAACTATTAAACATTTTATGCATAACATAATAATACTGTCTAATATCCATAGGTATAAGTGTATAACGTACCCAAAACTATGATTTATTTAGGTACCTACCGGCTACCGCATCGAAAAAGTAAACTAAAAACAATGGTACAGTTCAAAATACTTTTTTTACCGTAACACCGTGTCCACACTCCACAGATATCAATGGTCTTTACTATTTTAGTGATTGAGCGATTTACCGATTTATTGGCAACCAATTTCGTTAGTCATTGTAGGTAGGTACCTACATTTTTATGTTTCTAAATTAATTTTGTAGCCATTTGGAGATTTGGACTACATGATTGAACGATTGACCTTCACGGTAAACGATTCATTTAAGAATATAATATAAACGCATAATATATTACCTACGCATAGTACTTATCATTATCGTTCATAATAATATTGCGATGGGCTAGGTATATCTATGACATAAGCACCAAACTGCCAAAGTCATTATAAATACGCAAGTCATTTGCGCCAATGATAGGTACAATGAACAAAAATTATAGGGGTATTAATATTTTATTTTTTAATATAAATATAAACTAGGTATACTGCTGTAAGCATTAGGTACTATATCAACACTCAGTAGTAATTAAAATTGACTTATAAGTTATAAGATATATAGTATGTCCCAAAAGTTCCGTATCACGCCCTTAGTATCTCCGTGGAAAATCAATATAATTAAATGCAGTTTTCTTTGCTGTACATTCTGATTGAATAGCAGAAGATTCGATTTTTATTTTCAAAAATTCAAAAATTACCGACAATTTTTTTGAGACAATTAAATTTTTTTAATTTCCAAGATAGCCGCTTTGTTGATTATATTTTTTAAAAACAATTAAAAAAAAAAAATTTTAACTTAATGAAAATCGACCAAGTTGGAGCTAATTATAATTTTGAATTTCTAAGAATAATTGTTATGTAACCTATGTAACCACATGCTGGACTCGCAAGAGGTGCAGTACTTTGGCCAGCAAGATCTCCTGACTTAAAACCAATGGATTTTTTATGGGGTTATTTGAAAAATCTTGTGTATCATTGCCTGATCTACACCATTAGCATTGAAGAAAATATTTAAAATATCTTACTTGAGACATTAGAAAATGATAAGAATGCATGGGACCAAAAACTGCAACTCTGTGTTACAAATAATGGAGGTCACTTCGAACATTTATAAATAAAATGTAATGAATGATTTTCGATTTCATGTATTAAAATATATATTTTTTAAAATTATTATTCAAGATTAAAACTATCATCTGAATATATTTTTGGGTCTTATGCTATTCAATCAGAATTTCCATACTTATTACGGCAAAAAAACTGCATTTAAATATATTGATTTTCCACGGAGATACTAAGGGTGATACGGGACTTTTGGGATACACTGTATAAACTTAATATATTTAGCTATTGACTAAGATAGTATACGTTTGGAACTTTTGTATGATAGGTGTATGCTATGGAATGAAAAACCCCGGTACTTACGTCATACTTGAGAATTTTGCGCTTTTATACGATCTTATATTTTATTTTTTTTCTTATCTCGTTTTGGCAATCAAATTCATCTAATGTCCTGTCCATCGATGTGTTTTAACATTATAACTTATTATTAGATTATCGTATAAAAAATCTTAGCTGAAATGTAGTAGGCATTTATGTAAAAGGTACTCAAGTACCTACTTAATACGTATGTTTAATGACTTTAGTAATGTACTAATGTATATAATTTAACAATTTTTTGATTAATATTATATTATATCTAGTCGAAAAAAATGGTTTATTGTTGAACGTTGATAAAATAGCATAAGACCCAAAAATATATTCAGATGATAGTTTTAATCTTGAATAATAATTATATCGTATTTCATAATAATGTAATAACTTACTTGATGCATACATTTAGGAACAACGTGATAGCCCAAGTAATTTCCAAAAAAAACACCAACAATGACATTAGCCTGAAAAACACAAGAAAAAAATGAGTAATTATTTAAATTTTTTGGTAGCTCTTCAAATCAATTAAGTAAACTACTAGTATAAGTATTATAAAAGTTTACGACGCTTTTATTTTAAAATATATTATATATAGGTATATTATTAGCTTAGATCATATAGGTACTAGTATAATATGATCTAAGATTAATATACTATATTATATTATGTAGTCTGTAGTCTTTACCACGTATCGAAAAATATCTGCATTATAAAATAGTAATAATATAAAAGTGTGTAATATGAATATATATTATATTATATAACTATGAAAACCGCTAAAAGTAGTTTCCTTTCGATATTTCAATCTATTGAAGTATGCAAGTGTCCATGAACTTTATAGAGTCATCAACTTTTAGGAATGAAAAATGCTCTAAATTTTGAAAACTTACATTGCATATTATTTTGAAAACCTATGCCGCATGTTGTGTAATTATTAATAATATAAGAACAGTAAAATATGATTTAAACATTTTAAAGTGTTGAATTGTAAATAAGTAAATATAGAAACTTTGTATACAAGAGGCACCTACAGTATGGCTACACGCATGCTATAGGTATAATGTATATAGGTATTTAAAGAAAAATTTACTTTTGGCATAAGTTTGATAAATATCGGGCTAAAAATAATCTTTAAAATATTGTCCATTGATGACAAGAAAATGCTTGAAGATGGTGTTATATGCATTAAATTAATTTTGTATTTTATATAATAATGTATTACCAATTTATTTAAGGCTATACGAATATAAATATCACATTTATTATTTATATTTTGTATGATATTATGTAGGTACTTATGCATTTAACCTCGGATTTAATAAATATATAAATTGACGTGGGTATATTTACTTAAAATTTATTTTTTTTTTTCAGAATATTATATTATGTACCTACCTACATTTAAATTTTAAATCTTAAATAACCAAAGTTTGTATATGTGCACAAAATTATGTTACTTGTAGTCTTATTTGAATTCAATAAATAGCCAAAATCCAAATAAATAAATTTGTAACGAAATTATTGTTCTAATCATTGAAAACATATTTTGCTCAGGATTATTGGTGGAAATCGGGGGGGGGGGGCTTGAGGCTTAGCCCCCCAAAAGTCCGTCAAGCCTCCTCCTTTTTTAGTTTTGTAGGATCGAAGCCACGAAATGAATGTTAATAATGTTAACCCCCTTGAAATTTTCATGGATTTCCGCCTATGCTCAGGCTCGTTAGCATTATAGCGTTAGCATTATATTGGTATATACTATATAGTATAGATGATAAATATATTTTCTACAAGTCACTATTTTTCTTTGAATATAGTATAAATAGATTGGTTGCTATAGGTACTTAGTAATTTAATTATAATAAATTGAAACGTAAAAAATAAAAATATATTTTAATTATTCATCTTTACTCTTTTTTTTATAATTTTTGGGGATGAAAAATATTTCACTACAGCACCCTTTTTTGTTTTAAAACGCATTAACTTTTTTTCCCATCTCCATCGCGCTGACCTATTTTTTCGTTTATACCTATCTTCGTAAATTCCGTTCTGTTTCTGTCGTTAAGAGGATTAATGACCCTACATCAATAGTATATAATACCTAAATATAATGAAATGTGACGATATCATATTGATGTGAGAGACCGGCTGATGACTCAAACTATCTTAAAATGTATTTAAATATCTGCAATTCTAATATAAATGTTATTTATATCCTATATAGTATTATAATTGGATGCACAAGACATCAGATAGAATGGTTTATGTTCTAAATGTGAAATATAATATTTTTTATGATGTGTTCAAGAGTAATTATTCAAACCAAAACTGACATTTTACAAATAAAAATAAAACTATTTTGTTTTTCATAAATCACTTGAATTAATAGGTATTTTATTTACTATGTATTTATTTACTAAAATATTCAGGAAACAGGACATATCACATATATGTATATATTTGAAATTAATAATAATTTTATATAATTGAAATATAGAGTTACAGATTCTGATAATCTCATTGATGTTTTCAAGTAATTACAACTATATTAAATATATACTGACCAACATTATACAATTTAATATGTTTGATACTTGGATAGTCAGATATAAAAAATTATTCACATAGCAATATGCAATATTCAAATAGGTACATTAATAATATATCTAATGTGACTTGAGTATATTATATTTGATTTTATTAAAAAAGTTATATAACTATATTCAAATAATTTAGAATAATGTGTGTATGTACCTTAAACAATATTAGATATCTTAATAATAGTTACCTAGAACCTAGGTAGATAATTAGGTAAGGGGTTCTCGATTCTTATTACTTACAAGAAAACTGTATAATTAATACATATTAGGCTGTTTTGTGAAATAACTCAAACTATATTATATTATAATTATTATTAGTTTAATAATTAATGTTGTTGATTTTTAAAGGTCATATTCAAGAAATGATTCCTTTCCAATAATTTACTATTTAAAATAAAAATAACGTCTGAGATTATTAACTCGTTTATGCACTACCTAGTGTAGGGGGTAGATAATACAGTTTCCGTAATCTCATAAATCTAGTGTATGATAATATGATACGTAAATGTGTCACTTTTTAAAATTCACCTATTCTTATTTCAGCCCAATGCTCACACGACAAACGATGTAAGTAAAATGCATTAACGGAGAAGCCGTTCGATAGAAGTTACCCATCGGTGATTGAAAAATGTTCTATAGATAGCAGATATACGCAGTTTCAGTGAGTAGTAGGTACCTACTATATATTATTATTATTTTATTAGTAATACCAATATTTGTGCCTATGCCCTGTTATTTACTGTAGTAATATTGCTACACCGGCGTTCGTTGTATAATAGTTGTACTTTTTTTTTATAGTACCTAGGTATAACACATTTTAAATGTCAATATAAAAAAAAAAACAATAAACCGTTAATATATTTATCGCAAAATGACCTTCTGTGTACAGCATTGATGGTTTTTTTAATATATTATGAAAGTCCTATTAGTGAACACACTTGTTCAACAAATTGTCTAAATATAAACGAAGACCATTAAACGACAACAATAATATTGATGTTGTTTGAACGGAAAAATGTCAGTAAGGATTAACATTTTGATTAGGTATTGTGTGTGTGTGTGGGGGGGGGGGGGGAGACGTAATTGGCTCGATTAATTAAAAACATTCAACTGTAAACAAATTATTCCTTTTTAACATATTTTTAAATAATATAGAACAATAATTAGTTTTTGTATTAAGTATAACATAAACAGTCCAAACATTTTTAAATTTAATAATTATTTGGCCCAGTGTAATAGACGAAGACGTCTAGGAGCTTTTTCTCAAAAACCCAAATAATTTCTGATTCTGAGATTTGTTCATATTTGTTTTATTTTGAATAAGGCCATTTATTGTAATTTGTATATATTATGTAACATTATTTTTCCATTGGTTTCACCATATAATATGTTCAGTTTTAAGATTTATTAAGACATTTATAGGAAGGTCAGTTTAATTTATTTTGCCTCATATAACATTGTTTCGTTGCAATACGCACTAAAGTTTACAGGACTTAATCCTCCAGGCTCTAATGGTTATTATATTTTTAATCTCTTATCAAAATACATAATTTGCAACTTTAAAATAATACTATCAAGAAAAATAATAAATAATAATTATATAAATACTATAACGATTTTTTATAGTAAATCAAAAATATTCTTCAAGGCCACTTGTATTAATTGTATATGAATGACTGGTTTGTCTTCCGCATGTTTGGTTTTTTTTTTATTTTGATATTAACTTTTGAAACAATTACAGTTAGTTCTTTAAATATTTCTTAAATTATTGATTATTGGAATTTTTATAAAGAGCTTCTAAACTTCTTGCTGTAGTTTGACCAAGCTTTGGCATTGTGACATTTTACTTAAATTGAATGTGAGTGAAAAACAAGCGACAGCTACAACTTCTAAAGCAATAAGCAAAATTACTTGAGCAGTTTTACCATATACAAATATCAAATTATTTTTACGAACCCTTTTTCATTTTCATCAGGCATTAGTCATTTATCAGATACCATACGAATAAATAAAAATAAATTTATCAGATAATGTGTTATCAATTCTCAAAAGAATTAGGAATTTAAGTTTTCACGTGAACTTATAAATTTGAATATAATTTAGGTATAATACAATCGATGAGGAGAGGCATGTCCCCTTTAGCTCCCACCTTTGGCTACGCCACTGGTTGTGAGTGTAAGTGTATTGTGTATAAACTATATATAAGTACAGTTATAAACTTACATGATGTAAAGTCCAAATTCGTGATGGTGTATCGCGATGTCGACACCTACCCCGAACATCACTGAAAAATTATAAAACATAATATTATAATGATGTGTGTATTATAACTGTATCGCATTTTAAGATCAAATATCTATATAGTTTACATCTATATAAAAATTATAATTCGACCATTTTCTTATCGTTTTCATTATTCATAAGTGTTTTTCAAAAATACAAGAATCTCGCGTTGTACTTGTAACGACCCCGAATCGTATAAAAAAAATATAAAAAATGTTCAAAAACATCTATAAATTTACCGATAAAACGGCTGTTTAGTGAAATAGTGACCTAACCACGTAGATATACGACAGTTGTACGTGCACTTTACTGCAGGGCTGTGGTGGCTGCCTATTATAGGCAGAGGTGGTACTACGGAACAAATCAATGCGGTGCCTTACCGATAGCTGTGAACACGCCGAAAATCCTTATTACGTGGACGAGCTTGCCGAGCATCGACGCGGTTTTCGAATATTTGTACTCGTTCATCTCGTACGGCCTCGCAGAATACATCCCTTCGTCGAGGCGGTCATGTACGCTAACACACACACACACGCGACACACTCACTGTATTTTAAGGTATATTATAATAATGCGACGCGATGTGCTTTACGGGCCACCGACGACGTTGCAGCTTCTTCTCGCGGTGCTGCCGTATATTGGCGACTACTCGACGACAGCTGCTGAGCTCCCGAGGGACATGACGTTCATGTCGGTTGGCGGCAGAAACGAGCGACGACGACGCCGACGACACGAGTGACTCTGTATAATATTATCGTGCACTACGCGAGCAGTGTACGATATAGACGGTATTGCGTACGACGACCGCCGGATCTCGGCCAAGAATAATCGGGGGGGAAAAAAAAAATTCGCCGACGAAAACTTTGCCGATGAGACGTCTCGTCGTGCCGAATGCGACCGTATAGCAACAGCTGCAGTGTAGTTCGCGGGGACTGTACAGGACTACACTACTACTGGTGCGGCCGCGGGAGGCTAACGCGCGTAACGATGCGTTCTATCGACATTATCGCTCGTAAATAGGTAATATTATTATAACGATACCTTATAGTCACAACAACACTCGTAGGTATATAATATCATGGTATTATAGTATACGCGCGCACAATCAAACAATAATTATTTGTCTGCCAAACCGACTCACCTTCGGCCGCGCTGACCTTATGGCGGGGCGTGCGCGCGTACGCGAGTCGGTGTGTACGAAAATAAAAACGAAAGAAAAAAAATAATAATAATATAAATATATATATATATATAATCTTATCGCACAACGCATACACACAAGTTCGCCATGGAAGCGGAAGCGGTGTGGTGGTGGTGGTGGTGGTGGTGGCGAATCGTGGCGGGGAAGAGTAAATATAAATCGTAAATAGGATCGTTGTCGTCGGCGGGCCGCGGCCGTACGCGTACGGACGTTACGCACTCGTTTCACAGTGGAAAAAACCTAAAAAAAATAATTGAAAAAAAAACAGTGGTCGACGACGACGACGATATTATTATTATAATATTATGTGCGTAAGATGCATAATATATCTATAATATTATGCGGGAAACGGCGTGTTCTGGGCTGCTCGATATATAATATTTATTACGCCATCGGAATATTATAATGTTAAAATAATAATATTATATGCTGTGTATAGATAAAAATATATTTCCTTTATTATTTTTTTAAACAAATTTTTTTTTTTTAAACGTATATAGTAGTTTTTCGAAGGTTAACGCGATCGCGGCATATTTTTACGTCCGCTGCATAATCACGACGGGGAACAGTAACCTTTTTTCTTCAAGCTTTTGATGCTCTTGCCGTCGATAGATATGTCAAAACACACGTTTATCTAGAAAACAAAACAAAAAATAAACGTGGAGGTAATATTGTATATTATATTTTCGATTCCCTGTGTACACACATAATATTATAATATATTATATTGTTCTACGAACCAGTCGTATGACAAGGAGTTTATTTGGTGTATAAAAGGGATTTTTATCAGATAAGTACTTATACTTATACTCATCGCATCACAGTGTGACACACATAATATTATTATTATCACCGAATCGGATGTTTAGAGTTCAATAAATGTTTTTATGCGCTATACACGCATGGTGCATATAGGTACATCACGCTATATTTTATAAGTACCTACACAGTTTATTCAATTATTTAATTAATCAATTCATTTTTGAAAGAAAATAAATTGCAATTAGGTAATTAAATATTAAAAATCATAATTAACGGGCTCGTCCTAGAACATCGTTGAGTAGGCTTACGCGGCACGTGCGTGGAGTTGCACGACCAGTTTCTTTGAAAATAACGTATAGGTATTAATTTTGAAAATAGTCTGTAGAATTTTGGAATTATCTGATTTTTGATGATATTTATTTTATTTTATACCGGAGACTTGAAATTGGTTTGAAAATTCTGAAAATCTATTTTCAAATATTTGCAAATGTCGGTACTATTTTGAAGTCACTATATATATAGCTGATAGTTACATATGAAGCTTCGTGAAATTGCCCCCCCCCCCCCCCCCTACAAGTCTTATTATTTTTTTATATCAGACTGGGAAACGATTTGCTTGTGGCGGGTAGAGCCAATTCAACGCACGTGACTTCTGCAGGTACGTATACTGTTATATTATTAAGTATTAATTATTTACCGAAGTGTTGACGTGAGTCGCAACCGAAGTCACCGGTCTCGGTAATGCGTGATTCCTACCAGGTGTGCTAACGGCCGAAAACCAGCGTTTGTTTTTTGTCCACTATTTTCTGAAAGTATAATAATTAATAGTATTACACTATTACATAATACATATAAATAATTAATATTATGACACGTGGTTAGACACATTACACAATTTGTATGAATATTGACAGTCGTTCAATGATTCATTGTACGCATTATGCTCGAGCTTTTTTATTTCCTTAATAATTTGTTTACGCCTCATGGGGTTGCACATACTGTTAATATTTTATATGTTATGTGTCTTTGATGTTTCAATTGTGTATAAAGAAAGTTAGGTAGTAGCGTACTGTAGTGTGTATAGGTAGTGTGACATGTCGTCGATAAATAACATAAAATGTGTTCAAGTCATTGAAATGGATTGAAATCTATTAAAAATGTAAAATATTATATTTTCACAATCTATTATACACACATCATTGATGAGTAGGTAGGTGTGTACGTAGTACTTGCAATAAATATATGTAACCTATGATTTGATTGATATTAATGATGTTAAATGCGATTTGATTAAATTATTTTTATGGCGTTCATTTAGGCCTGAAGGATATTCATACAATATAGTCACGCGAGGTTGAAGGAAAATATAAGTGCTATTAGGTACTATAAGGTACCTATCTATCTTTACTATATTGTTTTTTGTAGACAGTATACCTACGACTATATAACACACGTTTTATTAATATGTATAGTGAATAGTAAATTCGTTGTGGCTTAAAACATATTATTATATAATATATCAGTATATCATAATCACAAATTCACAAAATGTATTTTAATATTGTAAGGATGAGTAATGACTTGTCTAAAAAAAAACAAGACAATATTTTACATGATTACAATAGTTATGTCTCGTGCGGTAACAGCTGATATAAATTATTCACGACCTTCAACTCATAATAATTGTGCCCTCCTAAAGTTTTAAGTAGGTACCTATGGGTTTTTGCAAAACAATAAGTATATGTTTAAAATATTATACATTTATTGCCGTTTTTCTGTTTGTATCAGCAAACACAATAGTAAGTACTTATAAGTACTTAAATAGTGTCTGAGCTCTGAGTCTATAGAAATATAGAATATAAAATAGGTATATAGAATAAATTATAATATCCATGCTAGGTACCTTATGTATGTTTTAGATAATTTATAGTTCATACTTACTATTGTAGTATTGTAGGTAGCTTTAAATATTTTTATCACCTTAATAAATTAATCGACACTGTTTTTAATCAACCGAATAATTGACGATTTGGTCTTAAAAGGTATCTCATGTAAAACGGTCAATATCTAAATTACTATACGTACCTCATAGTTTAATGATGTTCATTATTCAGTTTGAACGGATTCAATAGCCTAACCCAAGAGCAAGGGGTACGTGTATTATGTGATTAAGTTATAATTTCTATGTAAACTCAAATTGTTATGGGAATATTAATGAACTTCATAACTTAATATAATACACGTGATATATAAAGGTAACTTTCATAATATTAATATCATTATGGTATAAAAGGGTGTTTTTTGAGGCGTAAATCAGATTTATTTAAATTATTGAATATCGGTACGAATAAGTACCTAGGTACGTCATAATAAACCAGTTACATTCTACTATTATAATTTATTAATGTACTATAATATACATTGTTATCGATACCTATACATTATATTCCAATTATTTTATTAATTATATAGGTACTGGTTACGAAAAACATGAAAAGTGGTAGGTATATAATATTATTATTTGTCTCTAGTGCGTCATACTTTTAAGTATAGATGATGCATTAAGGATTAAATAACTTACCATTTGATGTGTTTCGATGGGTGGTAAAACATTGACGTTGCTTTTTGGCCATGGTTTTTTTTCTATATTCTTTGTTACTGAAAATTATAAAACAAACGTGTTTTTAAAATAAAATGTTGCTCTCAGTTATTTTGAATTTAAATAGTTGTTATGTGCACATATTATCGGCGACCATTTTAAAACTTATTCTTAAAAGATTTAGCTACTATTTCCAACAATATATTTTTCTGGTATGAAATTCTGGTATACAATACAATTTAGAAAGTGGACACGAATGCCTCAGCTATCAGGTAAGTAAGAAAAAATAACTTCTAGAAAATAATAAAACTAAATATATTTAAACAAAAAAAAAAATCTAATTGTATCTGTCATTCTAACAATAACAACATACCTACTGGTATATTACCATACTATCCATGATATTATAATTGGTACAACCCATTTTCGGAATTTTTTAATTTTTGGAGATCCACGATGCAAATGACCTTTTGACGAATAAAGAATTATTTATATAGGTAATATCAATATTTTATTTCATATATTCATATTAAATATACATCCTTAATACTCCATAGGTAGTCATATCGTACATAACTATATAATGTAACTATAGATTTCTAGACTGAATTTTTACAAAAAAAAGCATGCACAATAACGTATTATATACCTAGGTGTATTTCTATTACGTGACGCTTCGAGAAAATGAATTTTAGTTATTCAAATGGCGGTTATAGGTGAAAAGCATTAGAAATAATTCTTCCAACAATGACTTGAAAAAACTATTAAAACTATTAATAAATATAATAATTAGTTATTTACTTTTTTTGTTGGCATACAGGTCTACTGCAGGTTTGGTTAACTGTTTCTAAATTCGATCGTAATTTAAACATTATTGACGGTCTGTTAGCCGGCAGTATCGACGAAACAATTAATGCAGATTCTATTCGACCGGAAGAATTTCGTCGTGATTCTAACACAGATTGCCTTTGACATACACTTTTGATGCTAGTTTTGTCTAATATTCGTTGCCATAAAGTTTCCGTCATGATCTTTATAACTTGACTGCGCAGTAAATCTAAATCCCCGTTGGTAGTGGTTGATGGTCTATTGTCAACCTGGCAACTTTGTTCATCATCCTCCAGAGTCTTTTCACATGAATATTCAATTCGTTTTCCAATTATTCTGTAATGTTCAATATTTTTTACGATAAAAATCTGAATTTCTAAAAAATATTCAAATACAAATGTTATAGTATGATAGACACACCAATACTATGCATACTAAATAGGTGTATTTCGGTTTGAGTGTATCTCAGTTTTAGTAACACGGGGTTAGAAAACCTTAGTAAGATTACACCAACTATCATATTTGTTCTGAAATTATCTGGCAATACATTTGTGATTGGTAATACTTGTTTCGATTGCGCATCTTGTTAATCATGGATATTTTGTTAACTGTGGTGCTTTTTTGGGGGTAACTTTTCACTGGTTTAAACAACCATTTCTGCTATGCAAAAAAGTGGGAAACTGTGGAAATGGCCAAATTCTCTTGATATTCTAGATTATCTATGGCAAGATGTCATTGGTCATGATGATAATCCAAAACAAATTGAAAAGAGGAGCCTTTTTTCAATTCCAGAATGAGATGCTGCCTGGGGAAAAATATAAGACTGAATCTACCTATATGACTGAATAGTAATAATTGTGTTTTTTTATTTTTACTAATGTTGCAAATTAAACCCAACCCCTGGGTAACTTTGCACCAGAACAAAAAATATATATATTTTTTTAATAATGAAAATAAAGTCATTTGACTTTTATAATACATGTTTCTTAGGTACCCTAGAGTAACCAATAAAAGTTTCAAAATTATATCACAAATAATTTTTTTATATATACAAATAAATATATATATTTAAGATTTGGTGCATATATTAGTGACCTCATGTCACGGGGTGTACCTCAGTTCACGGACAAGCTGGCGTCAGTGTATCTAGTGTGTTTGTGAATAATTTGACAAGTTTCAATTTCCACCATGAATCTCAAGATCCCTTTGACTGCCTCTTTAAAACGCGAATTTCGGAAAATCCTTTCTTATTGCCACCATAACCACTATCTCAAGTAGGTATTCTAAGTTCGTACGCTTTGTAGTTTTTGAAATGTAGCGATGAGTGAGTGAGTGAGTGGTATTTGGCTTTTATATAATATATAGATTAAACGTTTTAACACATATTATATGGGTAATAGGTACCTATATGGGAAATGGCCTAACCTACATGGTAAATATTATAATTGGTAAATGCATGAATTGTAACTTACTATCAAAGATAATATATAATAAATAATAATAATATACTAAATAGTAAATAGTAAATATATGTTGAGTTACATAACAGTAATTTAGGATCACGATGACGTTTGTGATATATATTTAACACAGCATTACCATAGTATTATATTTTTGAACATTAAATTTTCTATAAAATAATTCACATCAGTAAAAACTGAAAAATCTTGTAAAAAATTGTAACCTAATGTCTAATGTTACCTAATGATAACCTAGTATACTAATGAGTAATGACTAATAAAGCTCATAAATTCTTAACGAAATTGATAACACACTTAAATTATCTTTATCTATTCTAAATATTAAATAAAACATACTATCCAATAAATTTATTTATTTTTAGTTACAAGTTTAGATTCAAATCTAATATTGAGACTGAAGGTTAAATTTCAATAATATTATAATAGATACCTCAAAATATATTATTTAGTTCATATAATGTTGATTGTCATATAGATAAAACTAATACAATAAATGTAAGTAAGCACGTAACAATGATAATATATTATACTGAAATATGTTTTGAATTTTTATCATAATGATATGTTGTATATATATTTTGAAGGTTTCTACAATTGCGCATTAATTATCAAAATGTATTTAACAGATTTACGAATTTAGGAATACCCTGTATACACATTTCATTGTACCTACCTATTATAATTTAACATTTAATTCTTTTCATAAACTTAATTCTTTATATTAGCATCTTTGAAATCAAAGTCATTATTTAAAACACAGTTCCTCGTGATTAAATATTCAAACAAAATACTTTACATTGAGATACTCTGATACCTACTGTGTTGTTTTATGGAACAAATATATTGTTTACCAGTAAAAGTTTTTTTATTCAAACGTTTGCTTATATCGTTAAAGTTAAACTACTTTGAGTGAAGAATACAAAAATAAATAATCACATAAAAATGAAAATTGATTCTTGTCGTCTAATATCTAACATGAATTTATGATGACTTGTGAAATGTAAACATTGACATAGTAGGATAAACTTTTAAAATGTTAAACACAGTTTTTGAAGATTTAAAATAAATCGAATAACAAAATATAGAACTGATATTGTGTCAATTATATATTTAACAATCAAAACTATATAAAAATGGCAATACACTTCCCTGAGTTCTGATTGTTCTGAGACATTGATACAAAGTATACAGTGTGTTTCGGGAACGATAAGTGAATCCAAGACCAATACAAATGTGTAAAATTAGTTTAATCCAAAATGCATTCGAATTATTAATTATAATTAGCTAGTGTAAACAATTCGTAAAGATATTATTAAGGTTTTGCATAAAAGTATAGTTAATGTACAGTAATTTATTTACTTAAAAATAATAATATAAGATAGAAGATAGATATAATTTTATAAATTATAACGATTAGGTACATTCGACCATTTGACTATTCAAGCAATGATAAATTATTTCTATATTATTTACGTTAAATCTAATATTTTAACTAAAAATATGATTTTAAGGGAACAATAGGATACCCAGTTTATTATAGTTCATAAAAATTTGATTAATTACACAAACATAAACATTTTAAAATCTAATACGTTTTAATGAAAATAACTTTTAACGTTTAAGTACCTAAGTATTTTTATATTTTGAGTGAAATACTAACTTTGGCGCTGAACCTTTTGTAAATAGCTAACCTAACCTTTTTATGCACGTATAGCTTGATGTGCTGTCTATATATTCTGTATAATTTGCGATGTTGACATCAGTTAGGTATATGTATACATTAAGTGTAAATAGCAAGGGTCTGTAAGTCGGTTCGGGACTGTCATTTAACCCAAAATGTATTCGTCGGCTATCAGAAAATCAATAGAAAAAACTTGCCTTAAAATATATATACACAGCGAGAGCTTGGAGTTAAAACATAGGTAGTTGAAAATACGTAAAAAAACCAATTGATTCATGAAAAAATCAGATTAATATAATCTCGATTATGAAAAGATATTCGAGTTTTAAAAGATATTAATAATACATTTATTTGAATAAGAACAAAACATAATATTATTATACCAACAATTTTCTGTTATTTGATGAACTTTTGAAGACTATAATATAATAATTGATACACATTAAATTGTGATTGAGGGGAAATTAATCGTTGAAATCGTTCAAGTTTTTCAGATCAAATATAATATAATAGCCAATAGGTAATGTTATAAATGTAAAGGATTACATTTTTGGCTGTATTAGAACATAAAATAATTTATACTTAAATTAAAACTAATGATAGTAGTTCGATATTCTATCTACAGTAGATTTTGAGGCGCAATATTATGTTACATATGTTTCTGCGTATATGGTAAAATTAATTAATATTAAATTGTTTTTAATTTGTAACAGAGTAAGAAAGATAAAAAAGTTACATATTTTTTTTGAATTATAACTTTTAGATCACTTATCAGATAAAACTAAAGTACTATTGTTATGTGAAACATATAATGTTTTAATTAGAAATGGGACATATTATATATATATTCCATAATACCTAATTATTAATCTACAGGTATAAATATCTGTGATTTTTATATATTTTTTTAATTTAAAAATGTATGTTAATATTTTATAATAATTTTAAAGTTCAAATTTCTTATGAATTTAATAGTTCTCAAAAACAACGAACTACGTCATATATAAATATGTATAGGTACCTAAATTATGATTCATTATTATATATTTATTAAACGTCGTCATATTATCATGATAAATTAAATTAAAGTAATATATTAAAAGCCAAATCATATTTAAAATATTGTAAATTTGTAACTCAAAATAGTGATATTAGGAATATGATTCCAGAAGAAGGATGTGAATTATTTATATTATTAAACTTAATTTTCCATCATGATTTTAATCATCTTATATACAGTAAAAATTGTAATAATAATGCCCACTATAATATGATATCGTCGAGGATTCCGATACCTATTTGGTTATACAAACATTTTATTAAAATATTAATAAGATTTATACGCTTTACCATTTAAATTAATTATATTTTTACGATTAAAGCGAGATGTCACTACTAGTATATTTCATAAATAATTCACTTATGTATATAAAAGAGTTTACCCCGGTGAAAAGGTTTGTTAAAACAAAAAATCCATGATTGTATACCTGTATTAGTTAAAAAAAACGTGAATTCGTATCCTTTTCTTTCATGAAATTGTTTCCGTAGAATAGTCTGGTTGTTGCATAGATCCCTGCATAGTGCATAGTGCATTACCAGAGGCGTGACAAAAAATAGTACAAGTGGCTCGTGCTGGAAGGCAATTTCAGTCTTGGGCGAAATGCGGTCCTCGACTGCAGCTCGTGCCACACAATGTACTATTATACCTAGCTACGTTCATATTTCGAAAGGGTCGCCAAAAACGTCAATATATTTTATTGAGATTTGGTACATGAGAAAAAATTGTTTCAATTCAAGTTTAATACAATCCATTAAACATCGACCCACTTGTAACCTACTGTACAGCAGAGGGACATCCACTTAACCGCCTTTTTTAAAGTTCGGTATTTATATAGTGTTTAAAGTAAAGTAAAGTAAAGTAATGTTTTCAATTAATTTAATTATTTTTCCTCGACTTAAAATAGCTGCCAACACTACTTAGCACGCTAAGTTTCACGCGTGAAGTGATATTACCTCAACCAATTAAGATGTGGCTTCAGGTCGTAGTTATGCTAATGTTATAGCTGTAGTTAGTTTCTGTTTTACTTTCATTAATATTACTTATATAGGTATTTAACATAAGGTAATTATATATAGGTACCTATATGCCGACTCTAAAAAATGTAAAATATTTTAAACATTATAATATTAGGTCTATAAAATGTATGTACTTAATTCAAGTATTTGATTAAGATTTTAACTCATTAGGGTTACCTAATTATTTTTTAATTACAACAAAAACATCGAAATAAATTTAGTTTAAAACTGGTGTCACCTAAATATTTTAGTATTATCCATGTTTTTTGTTGCCAAGTTGTTACCTATTATTTGCAATAGTGAAATAGGTATAACTTATGTTTATAAATATTTTAACCTTGTTTTAAACTTTTAGTTCTTAGCTATAAAAATTGAACATTTTATAAATTTTTAACTACAAAATAATTTGATAATGTTCGGGATTATGACGGATTTCGTCAAAATTTGAATTTCAAAATTTCAAATGCTTATAAAACAATTTTACCTTTATAATATGTACATTACTTTAGAACTTCTAATTTGAAAGGACTTATATGGATATAACATTTTCATGTTTTTTGATTTGGCAATAAAATTATTTAAAGACAATAAATAATAATTTAGGAGGTTTTGGGATAGTGTTGTAATTTAGTATTTTTGTTTTTGGTTTTTAGTTTATAGACGTCTGCAATTTTGATGGCCCGCCAACAATTACCGATGGTTTGATTGCCATTTTTTTGATTTCATAGGTACTATAAGTTACTATAAGGTTATGTTAGGTTGGGTTAGCTTACTATATAAGCTACTATAAGGTACTTAAGACATGTAAAACTATGCCTTATGTGACACATATATTGACTATGCATAAGGACATAAGGCATAAAAGTATAAAAGTGTTCAAGAAAAAGGAATGATAAAAATAATTAATACAAAATAGTTTTCATTTTTAATCATTCAATTGATATCAATATGGTTTATAGCCAAATCACATTATGGTTTCTCCGTAAAATAACTCGTAAGTGAGATTTTTATAATTTTGAAATTTTCTATTTTTATTCGCATTTTGGAAGATTTACCTCTGATATCGAATTGAGCTCAGTGGCATTCTGCAGTGCAATCAGTTTTTGTATTTTCAAAACTGATGATATTCGACGTTTTTGATTTGTAAAAACACTTAGACCTTTATCATTTTTTTTAAAAATCTAAAATTTTGCGTTTTTGGAAAATCCGAAATATAAATTTTATGTAGCTCGTTACGAGAAACCAATTGATATCAATGGTTTATAGACAAAAATGTATATACGTGTAATACACTTTCCATGTAGAAAATGTATACAAATATACCTACAATCTTATACTTGAACAATTTATCGCCATTATATAGTTTACTGAATATTGTGATTGTCAATTTGGTACAAGTCAAAGGAACGGCCAATATACTTAAATATAATTGAATAGCTGTATTAATGTTGAATGTTCCCACCACTTGTTTGACTTCTTCTGGAAATGAGTAGCACGATAAATGCAATCCAACGTAGCACTACATTTTTGTGGAACTAAAACCATTTAGGGGAACCAGGGAAATAACTTCGGATAGAAAAATAATATAATATACAAGTATGGAGTCTAGGTCAAAATATTAGTAGAACCTAATGAAAACGAAGTAATATTAATCGCGAAGTAAAAACTAAAAAAGCAAAAGTAGAAAGAGCAAAATAAAGAGCAAACAAAAAAAGTCCAATTTTCATCTAAAAATATACATAATTATTCACATATAATAGCGATAGAGGTGATGTTTTATGACTAGAATTATAGTTATTTAGTTATTAATTTTAAAATTTTAGTTATGATTCAAAATTAAATAACACAATTTTCTAACTATAATGAAGGGATTTCTTCAAAAATTGATTCGCTGTAGGCATAACAATTTGCTAACTATTGCCACGGGTTTATACATTTACTGGTATGTGCCATGCGAGTTGGACAGATTCATGAAGGTCTTCTTTGATAAATTATTCAAATCATATTAGGTATAATTCCTCACATCGTTTATACTTATATTTTTATAAAGGTTGTATATTCACTTATAAAGGGGAAAAAAATCAAAGGACCCAATAGACAGATCTCAAATTCCTCTCAAGAGCTCCGTACTCCCCCCTCCTTCCCCCAACTCCGAAGTCCCATCACCCTCTCATACAGACAAACGTACCCGCACTTGTCCTTCTTGGCTTTATTTTAGTTATTGTTAGTATCGAATATCAATCGTATTTTGCCGTACGCAGATTATGATGAGGATTTATCACACATTACTTTTGTTATTATTTTTACTTGTCTACACTTCAATATTTCCAATGAACTAATTCCTAATAAATTGTGTACATGTACACATATTATCTCCGATAGTTGTAGTTCGCCTTTGTCATATATTCGCTGCAAGTTATATTTGCTTTGGATTTTGCTACCATTACTTCGCTATTTTGGATGGATACTATTATAAAATATATGATAAGCACTTAAAAAATAGTATTACATTAATACATTATTAATCACAGGTATTTTATGATAAAATATTTTATCAATCTACCAATTGATTAACTTACATCGTCCTAATACACATTTAAGAAACATTAAGTATTTTATGTCAATAATGAAATGAATATTTGCATAGTGGTATACATTTTTTAACAGTAAAATATACACTCCCCGAATTTATATAGATTTAAAATAAAATTATAATCACACGGCGTTATAGATAGTCTATTTAGGTACACAGATATATTGGGTCTGTTCCATAGTTTTCTTATAACTGTACATGTACAATGCCTTGCTATAATAATAAATTATTGACAACAGTGTACATAATTATTAATAATATACAATATATTCAAGTAATAAACAAGTGTAAGTTTAAGCCATAAGTATAAGTAAATCTGTGAAATGATTCCATAGTGCATATTATATTGTTATGTCTGTGGCGATTGGAAACCGAATGCAATTTTTAATAGATAATATAATTTTATTAGAAATAGTTTTTTATTTTATTTTATGGCAAAATTATATATTCATTTAAAACATATCAATAAACAATTTAGACTAAATGCAGTACAATAAATTATAAACTATAATACACATTATAGTTTGTAATTCACACGTACCTACCGTTAATATTTAGAAACTTTTTCTGGTTTAGGTAAGATTGGCTGTGAGCCATAATATAACATAATATTATATATAATAAATATTACAATAATTTATACACTAAAAATATCTCCTCTCCGCTAACATTGAATGTTTATCAGCTGTGTGAACAGTTAATTTTGATATGTATTTGCGTAAATATTCTACGTGCTGGTACACATGATTTATAAGCTAATCACATATTTGCTGAATATATTATATCATTATTTGCATATCATAATATGTCAAATACACCAGTTGTGAAAACTCACTCTAATATCAGTAATAATTTACAACCACGCAATTATTATTTTACAGTAAGAATTAATTTTGATTTTTATACGTCATAAATTATTAATAAATAAAACAGTGTTCATTTTTTCGACACGGTGTAAAACAAATTTAATTTACTTACTATAATATTTATGAACAGAAATCTTAGCTTTATCTTAATTTATTAGCCGTATAATAATATAAGTATAATATGTTATTTTTTCAGTAGGTACGCTAATTTTCAAATTTGTTTAAATCATAGTAATTCTTTTATATGATAAACTATGAATTTAGTAAATAATTTAACGACCTTAAGTGAGGAATTCTTTTCCATTGTTCATATTCAGATCTTAGCCGATCGTGACATGCGTCGGAAAAGTCCTCTTCGTCGTGAAGTATACGCGACGCTTCGTCCAGGAAATCGGTGACTTGATAACTGTCCTCGGCCTACGAACAATTTGCCGCTAAACGATCATGTATCGTAACGTTTTAAGTGTATTTATTTACGTATATACATACGTCTAACCACGAAGCAGTCGAATCCTCTGGTGTCGGTAACGTCATGGGACTATAATCTCCACCGACATTTTTGGCGCTAAACGAGAAATAAAAACACAATTTTACGAATAAATAAAATAAATTGATCGTGATAAAAAAAACGTGTCGCGGTGCGTTTAAATTTTTCATTATTCAATTTATTTTTCTGCGCATTAATGTCATATAAGTTCGTTCCAACTTGGCAGCCGCTGACGATACGACGTAAATAAGAATGTACAGACTGTAGAGAAGTCGACCATTAAGTGGGACCTACCGGCGCGTTTCCGGCGATGTGGAAAATTTGGACTCTACGGCGTTTCGCTTGTTAATCAAATTGCACGCGACCGACGAAATATGTGACGTACGGACATCGCATCGTTTCTGCCGGTTCGTCACCGTCATAATTTTCGCGGTCGTTAACTTGCCGGATTATACCCTCGGGAAGCAAACGCGTACGGTATAGTTTTGTGCCACATTCGTGGGTCATGAAAATTAAAGTTGAATCGATACATCCACTGCCTAGGCGACTAATGTACAAACTCACAACGACCAGCGGAGTAGCGTGTGCAATGCACAGGGCGCACCAGGCGGCTAGAGAAAAATACTCGATGAAACATAAAAACAAATTTTAATTGATTTCCCACTCAAATCGGCTTCATAATCGCGTCACGAGTTTTACTATTTAAATAGAATATATGCGATAACGCCGTCCGGAACTTCCGTGGAAAACTGCAAAAGTAGAATAATATATCTTTTCATACTTCCAGAATTCGGCATTGAACTTATTAATTTAACATAATAAGCTATTGTACGTTTATAATTTTTAAATTATAATTCATGTGTAGTATAATCTACAATGTACATCGTATTCAATTAAAAAAAAAAAATGTCATCTATGCACTAAAAATGTAAAAAAAAATATTACAATAAGTGTAGCATTTCCGAAAGGCAACAAAGGCAAAAGGTCTGCGAATAACTACTAAACCACGATTATGCGGACCGGAAAACCAAATAATAGAAGTATAAATGTATATAGTTTTAAACTAAATTTATTTTAATTATTTTTTTGGCAAGGACTTTAATGTTTTTTTATTGGTTATAGATTAAATTAATATAATATTATAAAATGATTTTTTTTTTTATATCGTAACTTAAGTTTGAACATAAAAACTAACTTAATTAACACAGTTTTAAAATAAATTAAAAACTTTAATATTACTACATAATTCAATACAAATGTGTAATTAAAAAATGACTCAATTACTAAACATAAACAAAATTCTAAAAAATCCGAGTAAAACTTCAGCGATTAAACAATAATAAAAGAGTGGGGGAATTCTTCTCAAACTAAACAAAAATTTACATAAAATCAATAGCCTGAAATTACATAGGAGGTCAGAACAATTTTTCCAATACGTCAATTGAATAAGTTAAAATAATAATGCATAGATTCTACATTGGAGAAAACCAAGTGAGTCCAGTGTCCGTATAAGATTTTCTAAAAAATATATTTATTTAGTTATAGTACTTATGTATATATATTATATGTTAAGGTATTAGGTAATTGTACAATATGTAATTAAATTATTATTATAATGTATGTGTATTGTGTATTTAATAAACTATTTATCCATACATTTATATAATTATCGTACAATATGGATAATATGCAAATTTGAATAAACATAAGCCAAATTTAAACTTATTAGAATATTTTTATTTACTTTTTAATATCTTTAACTTATATTATGGTTACACCTACCTACTTATTTTATAGATTGTAAGGAGATTATTATTTATTTTTTTTCGCTCTCAATAAAAATAATATAATAATATACGAAAACTTGGTATACAGCTGTATTATAGTTCGTATACATATTTTACGTGTACACAGATTTTTTAAATAGCAGAAAAAATAATTATTATTTGTTGCTTTAATGAAACTAGCTATAAAGGATAAATATCGTTTAGAAGTATATTGAAATACATCTAATTTTGTTCATTCTACTTGGCTGAGTGGAGGCTAGCAAATAGTAATATTAATAGTATATAATGAACATTGGCGGTACACCAATATATAACAATATTATAATAAAAAATTTGTTTCGTCAAAATGTTAATATTAAATGGTGGTTGAAGTCAGGTTAATGAAAAACATAAACTCAGGTTGGTTCAACTTTATGTAAAACTTTAGTTAAACTTTTCTAATATAAATATTTCGCATTGAAAATACGAGATTTAAATTTAGGGATCAGTCATAACACAAATAATAACGCTAAACTATAATATTCCAATCAATTTCACTTGTATTGCGAACCGCATATTTTGCTCTTTGGAACATAAGTAATGAGTCATTATGCGAGATCTTTAGAAGCATTTAGGTACGCGCTGAGGAACTTACAAATTACAAATATTTACCACTAATAATTTCCTACGCAAATAATCATCACTTGATTCATTGTTGATGCATATTATAATATTACCAAAAAAAAAAATATGTATCAAAAAAAACCTTTGTTTCTTATATAATATTATATTGGGTTGATTAGCTCATATATATATATATTATAAATATAAGGTACATGATTATTGATAAAAAATATTTAAATAAAGTATTTATATTATCGACGTTTGTTTCACTATTATCGTTACCAGATTGCACAATTCGAATAACTCATTAACCATTTTAATGGAACCCTATATATTAAAACGCTATAGGACTTTTTTTAAAGTAATTAAAAAACACTCATAATTAGAAATAAAATCCTATAACACATAATATAACAATACGAATTTTAAAATTAAAAACATTCTTGAGATGTAACTTATGCTTTTATTTTTAATGCGTACATAATTTTTCCATATGAAAGTTTAGTATATATTTTAATGTTAATAAATAATGGAAATTTAATTTCCCAGCATGAATTGTAATTTCAGTACGAGTATGTACATAAAAAAAATCTAATCCTGTTTAAACAGTTAATTAAAAATGTACTTTGTTTTATAATATTTTAAATTTAAATACTATACAAAAAATAATTATAAAATATTAATATTATGAGTTAAAATCATAATGAATAATTTGCACGATGCTTACAAAGGCAATTTAATTACTTTTAATAAAGTATGAATCATCTATTTGTTGTATACATTTTTACAACTGATGGACTAGGTAACTTATAGAAAACGAGAGAATAATGATAAAAATACATAACAATGTAAGGGGACAAATTATCACTTATAAAATATATTATTATATAAAACAAAGTGAAAGGAATAATTTAATTATTAAAGACTATTGACCGCATATGCATCCAAACTCTGATAGAAATTAAACTTTAACTTAGGAACATTCAAAACTAGTTTAGTTCAAAGTCAAAGTAATAATAATTTATAAATTTGCTTACTACTTGGATGGTTCCATAAAATGTTATGATTATGGTAAATAGAGATTTATGCGATATAATCCATTAAGATTATGGTCTAGAAATATATTATAAATTGAATTTCAAATGCAAAACTTTTAAACGCACAAGTTACTATTGTTAGTAAGTTGTTATAACTTATAATTCAAAACGAATATATTACACAATAGAATTTTTATTTTAAATATAACATTTTAAGTCCCAGTTAATTTTTCTTGGCCGAAGAACATATTTTTATTTATTTTACATACCTCATTGTATTATTTTTTAAATTTAAATTTATTTATATAGGCATTTATAATAATTGTTTGATTGTTGTTTTACGCTAAGCCAAATCGTTATCGGTTAATTTTGAAAGATGCAATGCATATTGGCATATTGCAGCCAATTTAATCACAGACAATGCTGTCTGAATATTTTTACATTTTCATTATTTCAATGTTCAATTAATCGATTTTTACTAAAACACGAATTTTTCCGGTTATACCATGGATGTGATATTTAAAAATATATTCGTTTAATATAATTTCAAGACCTCTTTATGCCATTCACATAGGTAGATAATGCTATATTATTTTCTAATCCTAAGTTTACCTGCACTACGATCAGCTGTAATATTATCTTTAACGATGGGGTATCAATCTGGGATTGATAATTTTATTTTTTGCAACCAATAAAATTAGTGTGGTTCACAATGTTATAATATTATTACTGTTATATTTTGTGTTTATATAAATGGAATTTCGTAGTACACATTAATACCACTATGTACTGTTACTTTTTCGGTAACAAATTTTTGACCATTGTCCAAATATACCTATTTATATAAAATATAATATTTGGTATATCTTATAAGGCGATTGCAGCCGGGACTGTAGCCCTGGGGCCCGGGACTCAGAAAGGGCCTGCAGCTCGGCCAAGTCCAACAGGTTTTATTTTTAATACGACCAGGATTAGTTTGTGGCCCTTGATTTCTCTTCACGGCCCTGTGTGTGACTTTTCGTAAATAAAATTTCGGAGCGCACGTACCATAGGCCACCGCCTTGACGTTGCGCGCGTAAACGGTAAACGATTTATGCTCATTTTTATGCCCTTTTTGTCAATACCTACTGTAGGACCTTATAACGCGATAGGACTTCTAAAAACTGATTTGAAATCGTTCAAATTACGTAGTGTACTTGAGATCCATCAGGCCGCATTTTAAGATATTTAATTTAGTTTCCGTATAACCAGCATTTCAAATTTCATAAATTTTAAATATTCAAACAAAATGTATAGGAGCTTAGGAACAACATTTAAAAAAAAGTAGCATGATCGATCTCAAGTAGACATTTAACGAATTCAAATCAATTTTCAGAAGTCTTACCGCGTTATCAGGTCCATCGGTATGATTGACAATAGTGATAACAGATTGGTATATTTTGGTTGAAATAATTGTCCGTTTGCAATCCTCTTAATAATTAAATAGTTGAAAAAACATATAATTTAAATATTATAAGCTAAAAATCATTTTAGGAGGTCCAATTTCACTCAGCCCCTTTAATAACTACAATTTATTATCCAACAAAAATTAACACAAAAAAAAGAAACATATATTTGCTAAAACTAAAAATCAATTTACTATAATTATTTGCAATTGATTTGGTAAGCATAGGCGCATTTTTTGAATCTATCGGATAATGATAACTGTCCGTATTATATTATCACAATCATCCATGGATGTGCAGTGTGCACACTTCTGCTGTAGTGGCAAGTATTGTTTAGTTTGTGTTTTTAATTTCTTATAGGAAGGTATAATTTAAATACTTTAACGCTTAATTATTAGCCTTATACATTTGCTACAAGTTACTCTTAACTCTTTCGGTTGCTCGCGAGTAATCTCGTAAGCTGTGGCATGGCATAAGCGGCATTTGGGATTTGGAGGGGAGGGCTTAGGCGCCTAACTTCCCCTCCCCACCGCTGGATGCCTGTGACAAATAAAAAGTTTATATCATCACATTTTATATTTTCCTAGTAGGTAACTACTTTTTAAAAATAATTGTCAAAAACTAAGTAAAAACCAGCGGAAAAACATAGGGATACTTACGCAGCACAAGTTTCCAACAATATCGATTTGGTTTTTTTTTGTTTCAATTCAAAAGGAATATTAACCTTATAGAGACTTGAGAATTTCATAAAATATTTATATTGGAATTTTACAGACATGATACCATTCTAAATATTTAGACTTATTATACCAAGAATCTATTCAATGCATTCTACCTGTTTGGTATATTTACAAAGTTAGATAAATTCTGTGTTTTTGACAAAAGTCAGTTTAGACGACCGAGTTCGGAAAATAAAAATTATAATATAAGTATAACAGTATCTACCTACAGTAGTTACCTACAGTATCCGTCGTTCAGAATTGTTTTTTCTTTAGATGCAATGATTAATCATTGAATTATAATTTAACACATCCATTATTGCTCGTGACTAACTCAATGGTGAGAGGTACACTTGTAACCTACTATATAGCATACTAAGTTCCCCGGTTTTTAATATTAAAATGTTATTATTATTAAAGTAAAATATAGAAACTTTACATCATAACAATTACACGTCAAAAAGAAAAGTAATAATAATAAATTTCCATTTACTACTAATATAGAATGATAATCTTCATAAAATAATTACCCATATGGATAATAATATGTTGTGTATTTCTCGGAAATTGGAATAATTAATTATTAAGATATTTTTATTATTCATTAAATATTTTAATTAGAAATTTAAAAATGATGATAAAGATTAATCTGTATATGAAAATAAAAATAAACTCATAATACCACTGCCAGCTATCAAGTGATTTATCTAACGGAGTACACTGTTTCAGTTAAAATAGAAATAAAAATTTAATTACTTGCTCAACTACCGAAATAAAAAAGATACACCGAATGTCGTTTGTCATTAAAAATATTAATTTAGTGCTTTTTAAAATACAACAATTTATTAAGAATTAGAGTGCATCGTGTTAATGTTTAATGTTGTATCCTGTTTTATAACTTTTAACTACTGCAATAACACTATAGAAATGGTTTGATTTTTTTTGTTTAAGAAACTTTTTAATGGAAACTTATGGTATAATTCTAGACTTTTTTACGATATTTGGTCAAACATTCAAACAACGTATATAAAAGTAATCAACAGAAAAACCTAGAGAATTAGATTTTTTGAAATACACTTTTTGTCAGATCCACATTGTATTGTTAAAGGACTCATTTTTGTTTAAGGATAATGTATAGACAAGTTATTGGTTTTATAACAATGGACACAATATGAATTATTATTATTGTTTTTGTTACTATTAAATATTATTGTTATTTAATGATATATTGATTTTAAACTTTATTAGTTTGGTCTAGCTTACTGATTCATTAAATGACACCACTTCAAAAGGTTTGTACACATACCAATTTATACCGTTGACTATTCAAACTTCAAAAACAGAATATCCATAATATAATCATCAACAATAATCATTGCACAATACACAAATACCAAATGCAATAACAATTAATTATAAATATCCTTCTAGGCATACTTTTTGACAAATGATTGGTCTAGGGACCCCTTTATAATATTAGAACATCACAATAGAATTTCGCTAAGCAACGGAAAAGGCTGTTCCTCTATCTTTCGTTCGGGTATCAAAATTCGATATTGTCACCAAACTAAACGCTTGTATAATTATTTTCAAACATTTATACACGGAATTAATTGATTTAAGTATCCAAATATAGAATTCGACAACAAAACCAAAACTTCCGCGTGGGTATCTAAAAGTTTTTCGATCTAAAATTTAACATCTTACCTCGACGACCAACGTCACAAACCGAAAAACACATTTCAATTGAATCGACACAATAATATCGCAATATTCGCAACTGTCAATAATTAATATAGTCGCCCACGCACACCGCATCACAAGCATCGTTATCATACTTGAATTCGAAACCTTCCATTCTTCTTCTCCTGCCCGGGTTGTTTAGCACAGGAGGCCTTGCAAAGGACTGTTTTGTATAATATGAAGATGAAAACACTTTTTAGCTTTCGAAGGATCGGTTGTCGTGGTTGACAACGTCGCGTCGTTGCGGGGAGGCGTCTACGATGGTTACTCATAATATAATGTAGTCATAATATAAAGTCGCGATATTCGCAGAGGCTTTTGCTACCTCCATACCATAATAATATTATGCACGATAGTAATAAATAAACGTGATACAAAGACCGTGTCCAGGCGCATGATTTCAGTCGTCGTTGTCAAAATGCTTGCAGAGTTGCAGGCCATTTTCAAATCATTACTTAGGCCTAATAGTTAGGTAGCTGTAGATTATAGCAGGGTCCGTATATTATTATACCTAGTGTATTGTACATGCCGAAGGCATGTGATAAGATTGAAAATAATATAAACAATTATTAGGAGTGCAATTGTCAGACTTTCCTTTTCTTTTTGACATTTTGATGGGAAATTATCAGTTTGCTAACTACATATAATTGGCAAAATATTGATTTCTTATAAGTTTCAACTCACGATTTAACGATTATAGAGCTCTTAGTTCAGGTCCCGAGATACGAGAACATTGTGAATTTGTGGCATGTAAAAATGTATTGTTATATTACTATCGGTTTTTTATAATATAAAATATATTACCGTTATCAATTTACTATCGGTAATTGTAGGATCACAGCAAAAATGTATTTGAAAAGTAAAAAATACAAAATTCAAAATCCAAAATATTGACTCAATATCATATTTAATTAAATGATTTAATACACATATCGGCTCTAAACAATTGGTGGTAGACCGCATATTAGTGAATATGTAGCCTAATTGCGTATTATATTAATTTGATGCGCCTACACTAAATTTAATCTATTATACATTTATACATAATATAAAAGTATAAATATCATGAATTTCTCGTTGAATATTCTCAAAAAATGTGTTATTATTAAAAACAGATTATAAACCTTATAGTTTTTTAGTTTATAATGGTTCATTAATTATTATCACTTTCTGATTTTTTAAAGCACATACCTAAGCAAACTTTGCTGCACATCACTATATTTTTTTTATTAAAGAAGTTTGAATCTTTTTTAGATTGTACAGTACCTATGCCAATCCCGTTTATAATTGAGTTTTTGTTAGATAATTTCTGTACATTGTTATTTAATAATACAATTTAAGTTTTATTTGTCCAATTAGAAATAAAGGATATCTTATAAAAAATTACTATTGTCACGAAATGGTCATAAAATGTGCAAGAAGATAAAAAGGGACATGTACTTAAAACTTTTTGCTTGAAAACATTTTACGAGCTTACTTGGATTTCTCACAGGAGGTTTATTTAATATCAGACTGACCTTAAAATACGAATCAGGATATAATACAAAATATGAGTAATCTTATTTAGTTTGGAACATTTTTTTTTTTTTTTTTTTGACATTTATTATTATATTACACATTATATTATTATACTCGGTGTATACAGGGTGTAACAGGAAGACCTGAAAGATGAAATACCTTTTTTTCTAATCAATATTTAAATTTTTTTTCTATACATATATAATTTATAGTACATTGCGCTATACACGTATAATATAAAAAAAAATATTTTTATTTTTTAATACTGAAAATAAAAAAAATTAAATTAAATTTATTGGGAAAAATTCAAAATTGCCAATTTGTAAATCTGATTAAACTAAGTCAAGTAGATTTTTTTTTGATTTTCTTAAAATATCAACATTTTTTCATTTTTTTTTTTTTAGTAAATTAATTTAGAATGTAATACCTTTTATCAAAATATTATTTTTGTGTATATTTCTTAAGCTATTTACTGGTCATATAATTTTCACAATTTTTGGCATACGTTCAAGTAGCATAATTTTTTCTTTTGTCGTGTATTATTGTTTCATACTGTATACATTAAGTGTAAGACGTAAGTGTTAGGAATATAACTGGCCAGATAAGCCATAATTACTACGTTGATAATAGCTACCATCCAATTATTTTAGTGCAAATTGTAATTTTTATTATTACTTGTTACTATTTTTACTCTTACTTGGTATTGAGAATAGAGATAGATATGTACTAAAAGGCAAAACAATAAATTAATAATCGCACTATGATTATTCAAATGTAATTAATTACAGACAGTTTGATAAATTAAAAAAAGTAAAATTTATATCACAAGATTTACTATAAGTTTAAAAATATTAATTTTTTTTTAAAATATTATTTTCGATTATAAATTAATATACAACATAAAATGTGTTTAATTTATTTAAATTATACACAATTGTATATATTATAAACTAAACATGCATTCTAAAGTTATAAATAAATGTATACCAAAAAAGTTGTTTAAATTCATAATAATAATATATAACTCTCAACAGTCAAAGTTTTGTTGATTTTGATTTCATTCCTTTAAATAATTTGTATATGAAATAATAAGCTTTTGAATTTAAACTGCACGGGAAAATAAAATTATTCTATGAAAAGAAAGTTTAAATTAAATTATTTTAAACTGATGTATAGAATGAGTGCAGTCCACATTGGACAATCTTATTTTCGTGGTGGAGTTATATAGAATTTATACATTACTTAATTAAAAATAGTCAGATTTTAGATGTACTGAATTTAATCAGAATCACTCTCTAAGTATGCGTAATATTTTTGGTTTTTTTAATATAATATGATAAGAATAAGGCGGTTCAAAATTTTATTAAAATCTTCAAAACGGATATTATTATGTATATTATAAATTATTTGTTTTTGTTTAGTTTATTGATATAAAATACTTCAATTCTTTCAACTATGACTGGATATTATTTTTAATTGAAGTAATCTATAAACATTTTTAATTGATTTAATATTATAATTAAACAAACTAGAAATGATTAATTATAACTGAATCAGTTGAGTCGATATGATTTTTATACTTCAACATATCGTTAAAAGTGTTATTTATTTATTTTATTCAATAAAGCATACAACAGTAGCCCGTGTGCGACAGATAATTTAACAAAGGAACCGTCGAACGGTTAACTTGAACAACATCACTCCAAGCATTAAAAAAATAATAATAATAATACAACTTTACTAACAGGTCAATGCACTAAATAAGTTTAGAGCAACTATTTTATACAATATTATTAATCAATAAAATGACAGTATTTTAGATTTTGAGTGGAGCGATAAATATAATAGTTTCACAATGATTTATAATTTTTAATTTTTTTGTCTCACGTCACATTTAGTAGCTTTAGGAGCAGTAATATTGCATCTATCTTCAACTTTGAGGGTAATTGCAGGTTACTAAAATGGATCTAGTTCATAGGCGTGCGCACAGGAGGTGCGGGGGTCCCCGGGCACCCCCAGACCCTTCACCAAAAACGACAAAGGCCCTAATTGTTAATGAAGTGTAAATTAAATTAATGAAATTATTTACGAATTCAAAAATGTTGATCCTTTGAAACGTTGATTATCATTATAAGGTTGTACATCTATATATTGTTATGTATATAATATTTATTAGAATGAATAAAATAAAATAAATATTTTTAGTGTATTTGATATCTTTAAAACATTTGTCTGTATCGACTGTATCTATAACTGTTTTCAAAATTATTGTGGCCCTAATTTTTAGTGTACACCCCTGGAACCAAAAGTCTGCGCGTGCCTATGATCTATTTGGTATTTTAGTGAGGCAAAAGTAAAATATGCCCATTGTTTTTAAAAATAATCAAGGGAAAAAGAATATACGGAAAACTAGTTTTGACAAAATGTTTGTATTGAAATTAAAAAAAAAAAAAGGTGGATAAGTGGATGTCGCTCTGCTGTACAGTAGGTTACAAGTGGGTCACTGTAATGGATGGTGTTAAATTTGAATTCAATGATATAATATCATTGTATAAGAAAAACGATTCTGAGCGAAAACGGTCAGTCAGCCTATGATTTTACCAAGTATATTTGATGATATTATTGTGAATAAAGTAATTTATATATAACCTATTTACGTGGAGCCTTGTTCTAAATTTTCAATCCTTAGCCATAAAAGTTAAAAATTTATAAATTTATAAATTTTTAACCACAAAATAATTAATAAATTATAAATTTGATAAATGTTGTCAAAATTTTAACTTTAAATGCTTATAAAAAAAAATTGTGCCTATGTATTTTTAATATTTTTCAACTGATATTAGAACGATATATCAGGAGCCTTATATTAAATTTTCACGCTTTTTTACCCAACAAATAAAAATTTATTGATATTTATAGAAAAAAAAACTAAAAAAATCGAAAACTGACAATGTCCGTAAACAGCTCAAAAAGAGTCAAAATATTTTCAACATTTTATGGTGTATAGAAAATGCTAATATAAACATTCAGTCAAAATTTCATGTCCCTACGGTCATTTGTTTTAGAGTTATACCAAAAACCAAAATCGATTTTCTCGAAAACAAATTTTGCGTAAAAATTCCCGTTTTTCCTTAATTTTTCTTTTGTTTTTCACGTCGGTTTTGATAATTACTGGAAAATTTTTACTTTTGACCCCCAAAGTACCAACTAGATTCACTTTCCTATCAGAAAAGTTACTGTTGAAGAAAATCCAAGCACTTTTACTGTCCTAAAAGGTGACGACAGACACAAAAATAAAAAAAAATTAAAAAAATTAAAAAAAAAACACACATCATTGTAAAATCAATACATTCATCGTTTCGCTCAGAATCTAAAATATTGTTGAAACTTGATTTTTTCTTAAAAAATATTTATATTAGTATATTCTGGACATGACATAATTTTTAAAATATTTAAGCTTTTTTTGTGTTCTTAATAGACGTTTACAACTTTTGAATTTTTCGTTTTTTTTCTTCGAATAATAAATGATAACATTTTTGTTTATTTCTTGAAAATTTAATGTAGGGTTATTATATAATAAGGTTGAAAACCACTGGCCTAACCTAACCTAATCGTAATCCTCTTTTAAAATTCTTGCAGTCCCCACAGTTCCCGGTAATTCTCAAAGACGTAAAATACTCAAACGTAAGTGGCGTCGTAGATCCGCTGTAAGTAGTAATTCCAGTTGACAATTTCTAACTAAAAATATACTCGTATTATATGTGAGTTTATGTGGCTTCTTTCTTCAAAGTTTCTCCACTTATTTATGTAGGTATGTGTATTTTTTATGTTTAATGTATCTTACCTGTATTTTCCCACATAGGGGTAACTATGGACTATCCTCCATATACTGATGTCTTAGGGTACATAATATTGTGTATTTCTTGTAAAAAATAAAAATAAAATAATATATCCACGATGAAAATTTTGAATTAACTTCTCAATAAGAAATATTATAATGACCAGAAAGAAAACTATGTTTGTATAATACAATAAGTATTCTGATTAAAATATATCACCCTTTTGAAATTTATTGTATTTTTAATAAAAAAAAATTAATAACCCACTCATCTACTCTTATAAGCAACATTTTATCATCACGAGAAAAATATGTGTGAATGATTGCTTACAAAGTACAGTTAAACTACTTATACTTTATATAAACCGAGTTCAAAATTAAATTATTAGGTACTTATCTCGGAGATATATATATTATATACTTTAAAATGAACAAATTTACATTTATAAATTATATAATATCACATATAATATAGCATGATAAATAATTTCACTCTGTAACTTAATATATTTAGGAATATTATGGTAGGTGCCTAACTGACAACGATATAAATCGTTCCTTTATAAATGATATTAATAATTGTAACTAGGTACCTAATATTAAGTCAAACAATAGATTTTCTAAAACACTACAGATTAAAATATAGGTAATATAATACCAAATAAATATTGCGATTTTCATATCGGATAATATTATTTAATAGGTAATAGGTATATAAGTATTTTAGTACTAACACACTTGTATGTATTTGAAATACGAATCGTCGTTTTGGTATGACTGTGAAAGCAAAAGAGGACTTAATATTCAATCACGTTCCCTTAAAGGATAAGTAAAAATTCAATACCTATAATATCAACTATAAAAAGATAAATAATTTTTATAATACCAATATGATTTTCAGCGACGCTGAAATTTATTCAAACAATATAAAATAGAGCGGATTCTCGGAATGATGAAAAAACAGTGAAAAAATAAACCAAAAATTAATGAAAACCTTTTTTATACGGACATTTCCAAACATAATATAGCTGCGGGATTCAATTAATCCACATTCTCTAAGTTATTTTTTCATTTATATCACAAAACGAATTTAATAATTATCAAAAACAAAATAGGTAGGAACTATCTCATACATTGCGTTCATAGGAACACTGCAGCACTTATCGGTAGATGGTAATTTTAATTAATTTAATTTAGAATATAATTGTTTTATAATATTAACAGAATATACAAAAGTATATGAATCATATTTTTTATTTTATGATTGACATTGTAAAAGATAGTGGCAAACAGTAAAACAAAATACAGAAAGCAACCAAAAAGCAAGACAAAATTATAATGTTTGACGCTTAGGGTTTTTTGAATTTATATTATGAAAAGATTTAAACTTGTGCAAATTTAAATACCTACCTATATATTTTGATTTGGTTTTAAAAAGTATATACCTGATTTTAATATGCACCCATTTGTTCTATTCTTGATATCATCAATCAAGAAATATATTTATAATAATATTGTCAAAAACAATAATAATGACAATTATTATTTATCGATGCCTAAAAAAAATGAGAATTTTTTTCTTTATAATTTTCTTTTTTTTTTTATTCAATTATGTTCAATGTCTTTTAATATTTAACGTATATTAAATGATAATTATAACTAATTGTAAAACCCAATGAGATTTTTTACTCGTGGAGTTAAAACAACAATTATTTTAAGGTTATCCAAAGATGATATAGGTACCTAGAACAAAATAATTATAAAATCAATTTTAAATTCATAAGTTAAAATTTAATTAATATTATAAAAACTATGTTGTGTATGAAACATAAATTTCTCTAAGGAATAATTTTTGATAAAAATAACTTTGGATTAACGTTTATAAAATTAATCGTAATTTAATATTACATTTTAAATTATATTTACTGTTCATAATACGTCCTAACAATCAAAACTTTCTATCCAGATATTAAGTAATAATAAAATAAAATATACCATTCAGATTGCAGACATAAAGCATGATAATATAGTATTATACAAAGCACATGCCTTTACGGATATTATTAAATCAATGGTTAATATATAGTGTTGTAATATCAATTATTAATATTACAGATAATTCACATAATTATGCTGGCTATAGTCGCTTCATTATTTTCAAGACATATTATGCCGATTAATATCAATTTTTTTTAAAAGTAACAATTTATATTATTGGCGTTTGAAGTTTTGAACAATAGTAATCATTCAATTATTTATAAATGGGACTTACGGTTGTTTTTTTTTTTTTGCTATTCAATATTTGTATTCTTTTTCATTATATTTTTTACTGCCTTTCATGTGGTTAGTATACGTCTTTATTAGAAGTAATAACAGCCAATAGGACTATACCTACCTATATCTAATAAAAACAATAATATATCACAATCGTAAAATCGTTGTTATTGCTTTCGTCTTTAAACTATTTTTCCTGGTCGGCTATCCAGACTTTAATATTAAATCAAATTTAATTTAATAAACTATTTTATATAGGTAAACGGAATATACCTAAATCCAAATAAAATCTTAGAGCCCATATTAAGCAAGTTATTAAGTTTGTAGATACGTATACAATAATGTATGAATAGACATAATATTTTCATAATATAATATTTATAAATAAATTTCAGTGTGTAATTGATTTTATTAAAGTTGACACAAACATGTTTGCGTTGCTATTTTATTGTAGCCATATGCATTTTGCAGTGTACACTATACAAATATACGAAATCCTAAGGGAATCGTATACAGTACAAAATACTAAAATTGATTGAGCCTTCTAATAATATTTGATGAACTTTAATAATATTATTATAAATTATTACGGAAAATATGTGCATCGTGTAAGCTATTTTACAATAACTATATGAGAAATTAATAATTATTAAATATTTATTGTTTTTAAGTACCTACCAATTAAACTATATAATATAGAACGCTTTATAACTAATAATTTAATTTGTTTCCTCTAAGAATCGTTTTTCGTATGTAATGATTTATCATTGAATTCAAACTTAACATATCCATTACATACTTACAGTGACCTATCTACTCTATGATGAGGTGCATTCGAAATCTATACTATACACCTAATTATTGACTTCTCCAGTGCTATAAATTAAAATAAAAAACTAACTGTGAAATGTAATAATTTAAAAATATAGTTAAGTACCATCTCATATACATTAAGAGTACTATGACGTCGTATAAAATGTAGTGTAAATTTGATTAAAAAAATTCCTTTAGAAGACACTGTTCCTGGGATGGGAAAGGTTGTTTTAGTAAAATGTAACAAATGCATTTTTCAATTATACATTTTGTAGAAAAATTATTTTATTACTGTATAGAGGTGATGTACACTGATGAATATATTAAAAAAAAAAACTTGTGATCTGGGTTCAATGAGTCATATAAATTGAAATAATTTTAAATACCCACCATTGCAGTTATTTATCAAATTACTTTCAACTAGAATCGATTCCAAACAAGTTAAAGACTTTTAGGAAAGTACGGTAGTTTACTGGGAGGTATAAATTAAATAAAACGTTGCATTACTTGCATTTATAGTAATAAAACGTTTTACAAAAAAAGTCGAACGAAATGATAAAACGCAGTAGCTAGGTGCGTGAACAGTACAATAATAATTATGCTAAAAACGTACACGTTGTTTTATTACCCTGTAATTAAATTTAGTTTTAAATCCATTAATTCCGTTTCAGCATTTCAACAATATTACTGGGGCAGCCGATCGACTTTTCGGTACGATTCGGGGAAAAATCATCGAACGGTCACCTCGTATCGCAGGTATAGAATATAATAAATATAATAAGATGGGGTGTAAATGGGTACCTAAATGTGCAAATGTGTAATTGCGTAAAACGCATTTATATTGTAAATGGACGCAACCCCTTTCGCCAAATAATTGGCTTTTTTTTCCTTTTGCCTACGTCCTCTTTCCGACCAAATGTGATTAAACTGTAGATTCCTCTTTTTGCGAAAAAAAAAAATAATTGCATTCTTTTCGTCCACGGTTCGTCACGTTCAACATTTTAGGAAGCATTGTCTCTAAAATTAGTTTAATAAAGCCATTAAGCACGATCTCTGGAATATAGAACAATTTCTTTGAATATAATGTTTTGTCGGTCTTGGATTGAGAACTTCTAAAGATTTTCGTTTACATTCTGTGTTTACTATCTGTCGGTTAATATTTGATTTATAATAATATTAATTGTGATTATGTTCTCAAACTGCTCAAGTAAATGCATTATTATTTTTATCTTTGTATAATTATTAATTTTCTTCAACGGGTAGAGTTGTCTCTTTGTTAGTCGATTGAAAATTGTACTTGGAATTATTATAAATAACCATACGTACGTTTACCCCTACCGCTTTTTAAGAAATCCAATTTTTTTTTTTATATAAAATGTCACTAGTCACCCTCTTTAGTAAAATTAAACTGATTAGCACAATGAAACAACGTAAAGAAAAATCGCAAGAATGTTATTTGACATGACAAAGTGAACGACATATTAAAATTAATACAACTACTGATAATATTATTAGGTATTTCATATAATATTGATGAGCAGTGACAGTGTAATGACACATTAATGCTAATTTTATATAATAATATTATTTTTACCTATATTATAATAATTGCACTGTCCGGTCCGTCGCATGAAAAAATAAATAATTTTGAGACAGTGCTTCCCAAAACGTGGGCGAGTATAATTCAATTATTATTAGGCGAAAAAAAGTCATTTTTGAACGAAAGGAGTACCCCCCATTATAAAGTGTTTCGATAGTGCCTAAGCGGTCCGTCCAATGGTGATGTCGTTTTCGATAGAAATAATATTGCGTAGGTATGTGGTGTTATTTTCCGCGTACGGAGTACGGACAACAGCAACAACAACAATAGAGCTTCACACTTATCGTGCGAGTTAATTTCGTTCGCGTGTAGGCAAGTGGTAATGACACAATTTATTGTTGTACCTATATAATATTATAGTATTATACTGTCGCTCTAACGTAATCGGGTAGGGTTCGGGATTTACGGGCGCTGTTCGAAGAGGATGGGTGGGCGGCGGTGCACTCACCGATAATAATATTGTACGTTCTGCGTGGTAAATAGAATAAGGGTTGTGGCGGCGAAGCCTGTTGGACACTGTACGGTCGCGGTGTGTCCGACAAGCGTTTGCAGCGTCCAAAACGGTTGCGGGGTGGCGGTCGTCCTCGTCACGTGGGCGGTGGGGTTGGGGAGGTGGTGAGTTTCGAGAGCTTGGCCGTCGGAGGGTGAGGATTGGCGGAGGACGTACAATGAGTCCGCTCGATACTTCTAATTACGGTCGGTATATAGACGAAAGATAACGAGGTAGGCGACGACGGAAGAAGAGAAAAATAACAATATAATAACGATGATGACGGTAATAATAATGATAACGCCACGGCACGATGGCACACGTCCACCGCCACGCTCCAATTTCCCACGTGCTGTGGGATTTGAATTCAGTGGTGAAAATCTTCGGGAGCAGGGGGGCACTTTCACCCCTACGCAAAAAAAAAATTGTCGGTAAGTATATTATGTGTGCATACAGTGGATCCAATAGTAACTGGTAGTTGTTATAATAAAAACTGTATAATTATATTGTTAATGTTATGATATTGTATGATTAACTATAGGTACTCATATAAAGCGCAGTAAATGTTGATAGACATGTTCGGAATATTATTGTAGACGATTAACTACGGAGGGAGGGCGGGTGCATGCCGGTCGGTAAATTATGTCTAGGCTTGCCCCTCCCCCCCACAGTTAACGGTTTTGCGCCACCTGCGTTAATAAAACTATTATGATATTATAATACAATTATACCGAAGCCCCGGAAGCACGACGAGCTGTCGATGACTTGTCACAGGTCCCGTAATGGTCGACGATCTGATAAACCTGCGAATCCTGGCCGACGACGACCAGCGTCTATTTTAATAAAAATATTTCGGTTCGGCCGCGGTCATTTTGGAGGAGGGAATGGTGAGCGGAGGAGGGCTTATACTGCTTACAGTCGGATAAACGAAACCGATTTTCTCATCCGATCTCGGCGCCACTGCCGGACTTGTGCCTAATTTTACTACTACGACCACTGTCCGCCACCACCACCGCCACCACCACCACCACCAACACCACCACCACCACCACCACCACTTACTGGGTACTCGGTATAATAGGTATAATAGGCATTACATACAGACCGCAAGACGTGTATAACAATATAATAATAATTTATAAATCGCCAAACAGTGACTGCCACAGTCGTGTCTCGTCGCGGCGCGGCGGCACACATATTGCACACAAGGCGGTCGCGATGGTGGCGTCGGCGTCGGCGTCGGCGGCGGCTGCCGATTTTCCCTGGGAGCACGACGGCGGCGCCGTGGCCGTAGTAGTAGACGTGAGTATCGCGACCGGCCGGAGGGACGTCCCCCAGCCGTTTACACATCGTCCGTGTTCTCCGCGGCCACCGCGTACGTATACGACCCGTGTTTCGCGCGCGCTCGTCCGCCGTTTCAGACATCAACAAGTGTCGTCGCGCGCGCGACCGTCGCGTCAACGGCTGCTGCAGGAAAACAAGGAAAATCCAAAATAAACGACGAAAACTATTACTATTGCGGAACGCGAAAAATCTTCGTCGTCGTAGATAATATCGTTCATTTATCGTGAGTACATTATTAACGGTTTTTCCACAATAATATATTATAATTTATTGTCGAGGTACATAATAATATAGTAGTAATCATATCGTCGTATATTATTTTATAATAATAAGTAATAACATAATGATGTGTAGCCATATTTAACGCTGTTCATCAGTTGTTGTTTGCCTAGAGCAGCCACGATTTTCTTCAGCATTCGTCAGACAATATTTTGTTTAAGATTTTTCTTCTCGAATATCATGCAATACATATTCGAGAAGAAAAATCCGATACCTATTCGGAGTATAGTTACGCACTGAACTAAAACAACACGGAACGCGTGTACCAACCGAATTCCCGATAGGAAGTCGCCATATGCGTTCCGAGTCATGGCAAATGTTATGTTAGTTATGAAAATCGTACATTTTTACACATTGTATGAGAACTGTACACCACAATATGGATTCAATGTATAATTGTATTCGGTGGTTACTGGTTATACGTCGGCCGAAGTCTGCCGGGTCCGGTCTAGCGTTTCACTGCAGACATGGTATGTAATAATATAATACCGCACGATATGAAACTTCTCGAACGCGCTCGACATGCCCGCACCGATACGCATCGATACACTCCGATTATAATAATAATATTATGACGTTCTTCGTTGAAAATCTTGACGCATCGCGCGCGGTGAATAGGTAGGTATTATGCTTACGTGCGGAATTGATTTCATTCACTGCATTCGGCTGCATAACAATACTATCGCATATGATAATAAGCATATTACATTTTGCCGAGATATCGCGCGTGGCGTTTTCGACAAAGCCACCGTCCCCGTATGACCTGTGGGACCCGCGGTAGATAAAGTCTCTCGGATTTGCATATTATAATATATGTGCAAGGTGCACCTATATACCTATATCGACGACGATGCCTAGGAAACTGCTCGTTATAGGTACGCCAGTATCGCCGATGGCATCGAGCGCACACTATATTAATATTTATTATTAAAATAATAATATTTTTTATTATAAAGTACGACGTGTGCTGTGGGGCTGTAAATGATATGTTGTGTTGCGCGCACCGTCTCGCCGTGTAAATAAAAATATATATTGGTATTATATTTTATATCAATAATGGTAATAATATATTATGTATAGGTAACAGGGGCGTATACAAGGGAGGACGAGGGGGTCAGATCCCCCCCACCCAACAATTGGCTTATCATAACCTTGGTAAAAAGTTTTGAGAGAGTAGGGGATTTTCCGATTTTCCCCTCCCATTTAGGTATTACCTATGTCATTTTTTTTTGATCCCCCCCATTTCAGAAATCATGTCTACGCCACTGGTAGGTAAGTATCCGCTGAAACGGCGTATAACGTCCATACCGATGCCTCGTATATCGCGCGATATTATATAGTAGACATTATAAAGTGTAGATTTCACTCCTACCTCCCCCGATCGCCACACGTAACTTCATGATTTCAATAAGATAGAAAATCTACTTGCTGTTTAGTCGATGTAATTTGCACTGGGTACCTGCACCACCTGTATACATTATATATTTGGTACATAGTACATTATTATAATAATTTAATTACTATGTAGGCACATTATGCATTTTTATTTTTAATATTATAAAAAAAGGACGAATGGGATATCGATCAATGCAAATTTACCTAAATCAAGAGTTGCGAAAAATCTTTTAAAAAGGGATTTTTGAATTTAAAGTCCTAAACCAAAGTTTTTAGAGTCCATACTCAACTCTGTATAAAATATTAAAATATGATAAATAATAAATATGAATGCGAATATATACTGCATATTATATTATTTTATTTGCATATAAATTAACTACGAAACATATACCTACCTAATACCTATCGATATCTACAAGTTATATGGGACCTATTTATTAAGCTAGTATTACCATTATTTTTGTATACAACGTACAATCAATGCTCCTTATTTTTAGTATTTTTACTTTACACTGACAGTTACAAATTGTTACATTGATTTATCGACATTTTAATAAACAGAATATATAATATTATAATATACTCGCTTAAATGATAATATTATACCATACCACCCCATTATGGCATTATCTATTCCCAAAGTGTATTATATTTATTATTATATAACGCAGTACGCCTGTGCCTATGTAATAAGCTAATGCAGTAATACCTAATAATATTAATATTAGGGAGCCAATAGTTGTATTTCAAAGAAAAACGGTTTCCTTTCCAGAGTAGGTATACCTATACATACTATTATAAATTATAATAATTTATGGTCTAATGTCCTGTGAATCGAATATTTTTTTTATTCGTTTCGATTTTATTCTATCTAAAACAAGTAATCCACACTGCATATAATTAATATAATTATATATTTTTTTTATTAACCAATCAATTGTTTCTGGTTAACGGTTTATCAGAATTCGTACTTCAATATAATTGCTTAGTCAAACCAACTACCTACTTATATTGTTGTAGAAATGTAGACTGCAGTATATATAAATAATAAATATATTAATAGGTACTATGGGTACCTATGGGCTATGGCGATTGGTTTTAGTAATTATAATTAAATATTGAACTTTAATAAATATAACAATATACCTACTGTATAGTTTTGTAGAATATTCTTAAACTCTCACGTATTATCAAAGACGACTTCAACGAAGATGAAAACCACAAAAATGATCACCTTTATTTCCAAATGTAATTTACTTAATAAACTTACATTGTAAATATTATTAATTTGTAAAGTTAAATATCTGTAATAGACATCGTTGGCTAATAATCTTAGCTTTCGAAGCCTGTAAATTTATTAATTATTAAAAAAAAAGTAGTCTCATAGATTTTTTTATGGAAATCAAATATTTTTACATTACTTCCTATAGGTATGTAATGTATTATAATATAATATTAATTATACAAACTTATCTTTTTTTTTTATTCTAGAAATTGCACAATCTGTAAAGCAAAAATGTTTACAATAAGCACAAATTATGTTGTGGATTTATAAAAATATTAGTAAATAAAAAATTTTATTTAGGTACAACAATTTAGACAGAGGTCTTGTGTGAATGTACAAACTTTTCCAATTTAATAATATAAACAAGCCATTCATTATACACATTTTTATTAATTTACAGAAATCTTCAAACAACATAAAATACACTTGACTACTTCCAATTTAAAGTAATTAAAAACATTATGAATTCAGAATTATTGAATATACATTATACACAATTTTAATATTAATTCACACCACGGAAACATTTTCCATGAGAACTTGCTCGAACAAAATGCATTTTTATTAATAAAACACTATAATATAATACTTCACTGATATGTTATTTAAATTTTAAAATGTATTGCTGAATATTCTGTACTATCAGAAATTTTGTTGTTACTAATTATTTTTGTTATTGAGTAGAGGTAGGTAACTATTCGAAAAGTATCGAGTTTTATTTATTCATCGTTATTTTGACGAATATTATAGTTAGTAGTATAGAAAATAGTAAGTCTGAAGAGCTATAATATTAGTTGGTTGATAATAGAAAAACAAATCAAATTTTCATTTATCAATATTTTTAATTAATATTAATATATAAATTATTATTATTATTAATTTTATTAATAATACAATCATTAGTATTAATTTCATTAATAATATTACATACATTCATTGGTTGCTGTCAGGTGGTCAATTTGGAATTTGGTATACTCCCATTGATAGGTTTTAGGAATTTGGTATACTCCCATTGACCTATCAAATATTATTATATCAGTCTTCATAAAAAAAATATAAATATAATTTAATATGTTATAAAATATGAGGTTCTGTTAAAGAATGGTCTCCTTCCCAGACAGCAATTTTTGATTAATAATATTATTATAACATTGTAATAACGAATAATATTAGTATAACGTTATTATAATACTATTATAATATTATCATTACAAAATGCTGTCTGGGATTTTAACGTGATTCATGTTTGTATATACTTTTCTATGTTTTCCTTATTACTAGTTGTTTTTATTTTGTAACAGATTTAATATATTTAAATAAATAAAAAAAATATGTGGACAAGTATTATAGTGTTGTAGTAAATAATTGTTAATATTTTAACACATTGTACTTCAACATTGATGGACATAGTACTTAAACGGCTAAGCCATCAATATAGCCCATTAAATGCATTGAGTTACCTATTGAAACTGTTCTAGTCTGTTCAATAGAATAAAGTACAATATAAGCGTTGAACAATAACAATACTAAATAATTAAATAAAGCAACTAGGTACTATTACTAAAAGATTATGTATAATAACTTTATTTGCTAATATTTTTTAAAAGTTGTTGTCATAATATTTTAGTTAGGTATTGAAGTTCTATGAAAAATTAAATTATTTTGTTTCAAAATCAATGTTTGGTCCTAAACTGATCTTTTTTTTTTACCCAAATCACACAGGTACCTGTTTCACCCCGAATAGCCAGTATATAATCAGCTTATTCTTTTTATCGTGGCATATTTTTGATAATTTTAAAACAACAGTTGACAATAGTTAATATTTATACATTTTAGAGTATTATATTTATAGAGTTACCTAGAAAACCACTACAGGAAAGTGAATAATATTTTTAAATTGTAATTAAATTTTTTCGTGATTTTTTTGTGATTATAATTATAATTTCGTGTTATATGTACATTATAATATACGATAAGCGCCAATGGTATTTTTCTGTTTTCTTCACTAAACGACATTTTTTTTTTTTATAAAAGTGACAGTTAAAATTTAATTACGCGTACAATTACTATGTTTTAATCAGCTTTTATAGAAAATTGCAATTTAAAATTTACATTTTTACACAATATTTAGGAACAAAAATTATTACCTTTTATAATTTATTATAAGCACATACTATGTCATATCGTAACAATATAACCCATGAATTGCATGCCCGTAGATGAGCAGATAAACACGTGGATGATAATGGTGAATTCGATGATCAATAAAACTATTAAAGTTTACTAATCGAGTGGTTTATTACATTAAACACGAGTAGGTCCATCTGATAGTCATTTATAAGTAATAATAATAGGAATTCAGTTCAGCAGGAAGGACTAATAATTATTTAATTGTTGCCAAGGCTGTTATCTTAGAGTCTTAGACCCATAATTTTTCTGCAAATATTATCAATAATATGTGTTTTTGGGCGTAATTTCACCAATAGGTGACATGTTGAAATTTATATTTTCACTTCAATTTAAATTTGATTGTTTTCGAATAATATTTTATTTAAAATAATGGATGTGTTTTCAAAGAGTACTGAACTGGATAAAGATATTGATTCGGAGTAAATATAAAAAAATACCATTTTGGTTCAAATAAATACAAGTGATACTCGTTGCTGATGTATGAAACGTAGGTACGTGTTTCACGTTCAGTGCTGTGGTTAGTAGAATGGAAAACTGAAGAAAATACTTTAAATTCCGACTTGCTTTGACATAATCATAAAATTATTATATTCATATTACGTATTAATATAGCGGTTTAGATATTAACAGAAATATGAGATACGTATCAAGCTAACGCAATAGATTCCAATGATCTTAATAATAATATTCACAACTAAAACAAATTATTTTTAAATATCCTAACTTATAAAATATTATTAACGAATAACGATGGTCTAACTTCAAACAATTTCCAGAAAGAATTTAAGAATTTATAAAGATTATCTTGTTATTACAAAATATAAAATATAAAGCCTGAAGCGCATAATATAACTCTAAAGTCCAAATATATTTGAGAGTACCTAATGCTTCAAACAAATAATATAAATATAAAACTGAATAATTAAATATTTTATTCTTTTCATCTTTGGACGAATCACAATTTATTGATTTTAAACAAAGTACAGACCGGTACAAACGTTTTAAATTGGACTAATTTTACAAAACTATTAATAATTAAAAAATTCTAAATATTTTTAAATTATCATTGTATTATAAAATATACCATTAATTATTTAAATTCCCGATAAAAGAATACAATCTTGTTATAATTTTAATACACAAATAAATGTATTATACTTACACTTATTTTAAAAACAATTCAACCTAAATGATAATGACCAGTCAATGAAACTTGATTACAAAATATTTATAAGTAGGTAATATAGGCAAGAGACAAGAGTGTTTATGACAGCCTGAAAAAATAATTCAAGTATTTATAAATTAGTGTATTAAACTTTTCACTTTTGGCTTATCGTTCGAAGACGTATTTGGTGTTTCAATATTTAATGTTAGTATAGTGGCTAAGAATTGTGAATATTTTTCGGTAAGAAAAACTATAAATTTCTGAGGATAGTGCTTTTACTCTCATTCTACGAGCATGCAATTTAATGGGTATTATAACGTTAGGTGCAAAAAATGTGTATACATTTTTAAAATTTTATTTTAAGAAATATTTTTTAGTATATGTTATACTATATTTTGTATGCTTTTATTCATTTTAAACTTATTATTTACCAAGTTACTTAAAAAGTATGCTAGGTAACTTACTCAATCAAAAATTAAAATTAATAAATGTAAAAACTAAAATCATCAAAATATATATGAATAAAATACAAAAGTATAAAACGATAACAAGGGCATTTATAAGTCAATATCTTTAAAATTGATATGAATTATAACTTTTTACAAAAAATTTTATTTAAATATAATTATATTATTATGTAAAATAAGATACCAGGTAAAATAGAAAATTACTGATTAAATAACCTGTGAAAAATAATAGATTGAAAATTGATTCAATACAAAAAAAAATGGCTTAATATATAGTTAATACAGAGCATAAAACACCTAAACAGATATATATTATAAAATCCATCCTTTAAATTCTAATAACTAATATACAAATTAAATCAAACCATTTATGGAGTTATACTGTGTATAGTAAAAAAAAACTACGTAATTTCAAAAAAAAAAAACGTTTTTAAAAGTTTATTGACAACAGGAAAAAAACATATATAAACATTTGCCCATTTAATATTATAATTTAATTTTTAGTTATTTATGTTAAATATAATATTTACTTTTATACTCAGCGTACTTTACTGATTTTTAATTTTAATTTTTCTTTGTGGCTTAAAATATATTAAGCTTAAGATACGAATATTTTCGTAATATAGGTAACATATTTTGTAACTATATCAAACAATATTATTTCTTAAAAACAATACATTTCTGTGACGGGGAAGTGGATTATGTGATGAAAATATTACAAAAATGTCAATAAATTATTTAAATAATTAACATAATAATTATCATTAAACTTCGGTACAAATAATTTTGACACAGTTAAATCATGAGCCCACAACCCCCTGCCAGCGTCACTGTACTTGGTTAATTTTCAATTAACTATTTCTTCAGCCACATTTTCAATTGGATTAATTTTCTCTAGCTATTCTTTATTGAATTAGTTTTTAATGGACTATTTTACTCTGACCATATTTATATGTGTCATTAGCCATTTTTTTCTATTGAATTAATTTTCAACTGGGTAATTTTATTTGGTATTAATTTTTTTTTGTTTATTTTTACCGATCACCGTAAAATATATAGTGTAAAAACGAATGTGAAGTAAATAAATATTACCGACATTATTTAAATTAAATTTAAATTTGAAAACAAATAACGTATAACGTTTGTAAAAAAAAAAAAAAAACAACAAACGTTTGGAGAACAAAGAGTATCGCCTCCCCGTGGTGTTCTCTGGGTTACGCTAAATGATACTCAAATATGTATAACCATTATCAACTGATTTTTAAAATTACCACAAATCCATTACGTTTAGATTCACCGGTTCCATCTTATTTGGGTGAAATGTTGGTATTATGTGTATTTTGTATCGATGTGGGTATACGCGAAGCAAACATTTAGAAGAAATAAAATTGTGAATTTTTGTGAATTTGCATTTATATTTGAAATAAATACATTTTGACAAATAAAGCATTAAAAAGGCAATAGAACGCCTTTCCAATATAAACAATACAATTGTTTTTAATAATAAACCTTTTACTGTGTGTAACTGCATAGAATCATCAGAATGAGATACATAAAGAATCATACACCACATTGACTGTGTACCTATGTCTTACATAACATATTATATATAATAGTAGGTATACTGTACATAGTAGACATTTTTCAATGTAGATAAGTGCCCGAATACGAGTACATACATATTATATAAATGATACATAGACATCTAGTACTATATCTTCGTATGAATATAATATTATGTACAACGAATCTTAGTATAAAAATTGGTAACATATTATAATATAGACAACAAAGTATGGCTTATATTTTAATTGAATGTATTTAAGTTAAGTCTGTTTAAACACCACAATTTAATTGAAAACGGATAACAATTAGAAAAAAAAATATTATAGTTGTTATTAATTATAGATAGGTACCTATAGATTTTAATGCGAAATATATTTAAATTATAAACAAATTTCTAATTGAAATTTGGTTTCAATTAAATGTAATTGATTCATAAATTATATTTAAATTGTATGTATATATTATTATATGGATTCAACTGTTTTAAAAGACAAATTAAATAAATACAAGTTATAAAAGTTTATACAGCGGTTTATATTTTCTTATGTTTTTATATAGATGTTATTATGTATGAATACAAAAAACAGTAACTTCTATTTTCTATAAAAGAAACTGCCGGAGACTAAATTTCTACTTTCTTTTGAATATTTCATTATCTAGTAAATACACAAATCTCGTCAAGAGTTTATAACATTTATACAGAAAATATAATATTATAATATTATTTTAAAAAACTGAATTTTTTGAGAAGAAAAAGTTTTTCCATCAAACAATTATGTAAATTATCTTGAGGACTCCAATATTAAATTTAATTATTTTATAGTACATTGTTAACGATAGTGCGTGATACATACGGAGATGGCAGAAGAACGGATACTGTTTTTATATAAGAAACGTTTTCTATTGAAAGTTTGAAAATGATTCTAAAAAAATAGTAATAACTGTAACCTGGAGTCTTCTAAAAATATTGTTTTATCATACATAATGTAACAGCACCGGCAGTAGGTATTATATGGTTTGTTTAAACTAATAAACATATTATTACTGTTTTTATTAATTTGGAACGGATATTTAAAACGTTCAAGTAAATTAGTTTATACTAATCTATTTGAGTATACCCTCCGTTGGATTCGTTTATCATTACAAACTATATAAGAGATAACTAGTGTTTGTACTACGTAGTCATTAACTATGAATTATTTACTCTATTGTTTTTGTAATGGCAATGGAAACGTCCAGGTACTTCTGACATATGGTCAATGGTCATGTACGCAAGCATTGTTAAACGTAATTAAAAGAATGTCATCTCAAATTAATTGTGTTGAATGAGAGAACACTACACGCTGTTATGACATACTTCCGACTAGGTAAGCACTTGGGTTTTTCTTGAAATTCATTTTTTCTGTTACGTAATTAACCGAGTAAATATTTGTTAAAAAATGTTAAGTACCTAAATGTATACTAATGAGTAGTGTATAGAAATTTGTATATTTCATTATATTTCATTGTATTTTAATATTACAAAATTATATGGTACGTTAAGTTATAAAACGTAATTATAATTCAATATATTATTAGAATATTATATACAACCCCAACATTTATAATACTACTCTATTTGGGTCATTCTACAGCCTAAATATATATTACATAATATTATGTTAATTTATAAGTCATAGCTTAATTTTTCAATAAATGATTTAATCTATTTTATACATTGTAAGATTTTTTCAAAATATGTTTTATTTGTTTTAAGATTCAAAACAATAAAATATAATAGCTCTCATCCGGAATTCACTGAAAACACTATTGTGGATTCCCGATTTCAATATATTTATTAATTGATTTAGGTGTTGTGTAATAATTTTGTCATGTATATATTTTAAATATTTAGTATAAATTATAATTTGCAAACGGTTTTATAGTGACTTCTTCTTTATTTTTGAGTAGGAGAGGTCACACATTTTTGCATAACCTACCGGCTACACTTTATCTAAGCATTTTTTTTAGGTCGTATAAAATGTACACTATTATCTAAAGACAAGCCATTCAATATTCGTGGCGTTTTTGTTTTTAAATTGTATACTAGCAAATTAGCAACTTTTCGCGATTCGCAATATACCTACCTACCAACGGTCGGACATATAATAATAATTTTGTAATAACGGTGCATATACTTTTATTATCTAGTATAATACGGTACACGGTGATCTATATTATTGTATTGTATAATAATAATACGAAGCAACGAAAATGAACAATAGACCTTTTACTGCGGAGTATATAAATGGGAAGCTGACTCGGGTGGCGCGGTCACGATATACAGCCAGTTTTTATCATTAAAATTAAAAATTCCAGCTTGTATTGTATCATCAAGACATCTAGTGCACATGCGCTGTTCGGGTGCACTCGTGTCTGAATGTATCCGATCACTGAAACTCTACACACTCCGACAATAATAATTGTTAGTATAAGTCTTCGTACTTTAGTGAACCTACCTGTTAATTATGCTATAAAGTCAATAAATAATATTTATTATTCATATCATACTGCGAGGTGATATAATAATATTACCTACGTCGTACATAATATTACTGTATACATTACTACACAATAACTGTATATTGTACCTAGCTGGTTTTATTTTGATTTTCCAAATCTATACAACATTGAATACACAGGCGTGCGCACGGGTGCAGCGAATGCTGCTTTCGCTGCACCTGACAATTTATTTTGGATTTAGTGGGCTGGTAGATATTTATTTGAAAGGTATACATAATATGAATAATTTTAAACAAATTGAGTTCAAAATTAAATTAAATTATAAAATATGTTCAATGTTATTGCAATGAAAAATGATAATACTATTTTATCAATACAAGTCTAAAAATAGATGTGTATTATTGGATAAATTCGACGTACACACTAGATTACAGTCTACAGATACACACATATAGCACATTAACCATTTGTGTTTATATACATATATAGTTTATAATGATTAAATGAACTTAAAAAATATTAAATGTTTACACAGTGATGCTAAACAGGGGGGGGGGGAGGCTATATAAAGGAAATAAGTAGGCTGCTTATTGTTCTTTAGGGCCGGTTAAAAATGTATGCTGCACCCGACACAAAACCCTGCGCACGCCTATGATTGAATATATATATCTATAATCATTGGTGCCCCAGGGCAATTATATTTGGCACCCCTAATAAACATACATACTAAAACATTTGCCGCCCTTTAAAATGTTACAAATTTGGCCGCCCTAGGGTTAGGGATGGCAAAAATTTTCCAGACCTCGATATATCGATATATCGTTGCCATCCCTACCTAGGGTACTTGCCCCATTTGCATCCCCCTTAGCACGGCTCTGGTTGGAGCTCTATAAAGATGATATAAATTATGCCATCCCATCGATCCCGCTAACAATTTCCAGATTCCTAATGTGGACCTTCAAAAATATTGATCGTTGACACCTATATATTATATTATATTATGTACTAACTACTTAACACTTAAAACTTCTGGTTCGATTGGCATTTTTTTGATTCCATAGACCATAGGTATAATAAGTTACTGTAGGCATTGTTTAAATATATATTGTATATATTTTAATCAATAGCTATACTAAGGTGATATTATATTATGAAGGATCGTTCAATGATTGTTTAACCTAAAATCACGATGCACAACACTATACCTACATGATATTGTAATATAGTACCAACCATAGATATCGTGTTAACCTGGTAAATCACCGGCGGTAAGCCCGATTGAGCATAATGCGACGTTGCCACGACGTTCAAACCGAAACTTTGAACAGAAACTCGGACTGAAATTAATTCAATCGAACATAATTCCATGAAACAACAAACTGCAGCTAAAGAAATTGAAAAAATAAGATTAAATATAAAAGCTTTCAAAGTTTTAACCAATAGGTAATTCAAATTGTAAAAATATCGAATCTTTACTGTTATATGTTTAAAACGAAATATATACTTAAGTTTAGCAATTTAACAATGTCAATGCCATATGACCACGAAGATCGTGTTATTTTTTAACTCATACTTATATATTTACTCGTATTATTGTAATAATTATTTAAATAAATAATTGAGAATCGCATGGTAAATGGCAACATTGCATTTTTTTTTTAAATGCTCTGTCGAGAAGGTTTTTTTTTTATATTTCTACATCTTTGATGCACCGACAGATTTGCTCAATCGCTATCGCCGGAGCAACTCGTCGCTTTATAGATATTAGTAAGAGCATCCGATATTATGGATGAATAAAAGTATCATAAATGGCATAAACATGAGAGCATGACTACCCATAGATAATGAATTAAACTGTACTAATATTATAATGGTTATTTGAACAGCTGTATATAAATGTAATTATATGTTTTTTAATGAAAATAAAGAAGGCATTATTTCATTTTCACGGGTAACGCCGTGCAGGATCAGCTATAATTAATAAATATTATAATATTATATTATTCATAGAATATTTGTAATACGTATTTATTCCGTTATTATTATAATTATAGGTAAAATCAAAGTCCAAGGACCATTACACAAATCTACAGCTTTTGACAGATTTTCATAACATTTTCGTACATTCAGCTATATCCGTATAGTGTCACAGGTTACTATTTGTCGGTATAGGTACATTGTTTTCCGATAGGTTTTTCTCGGGTTCACTATTTATAATTCTAATTTGGTTGATCTCCAAAAGTTGATTTTAGTAATAGTTGACGACTGTCGTATTTAGAGTAATTTATTGTTTCAATGCTTGCAGTTGTGAATCATTTTACCACGGAAACATCCATTTTAACATTACGACGGCTTAAAATCGGGTTGAGTACACACAAGGCTGTAACTGAAAAAATTTCGTGAGCCTAACATTTATTTAATATGGATACTGGACGCTTATCATTTTTACGTCTCGTTTTGGTCTCGCTCTCGGGCATATCCATCGGGACATTTAGTAATAATATATCAAATCACAAATAATAATAATTTAAATTTAGATTTTGTGTATTTATTGTTATGTAGTTATTCATCTTTTGACTTTTGTATATTCCGTACACTAATTCCTTTTAAAACTTAAACACTTGTAGGCTTAATAAAAAATAATGTTTAGTTTGATCGATGCTCTATAGTTAATAATTTCGTATATATTATTATATTTTTATAATTGTCACATTAAGCAATAATTAATATTAATGGCTAATGTGGCCAAAGGCCAGGCCATGTGGATTAATTATATATGGTATATATGGTACTGATTTTGAACCTTTTGAATATATTTCAATATCACAGGTACTTTATCATCAAATATCAAAAAAATAATTATGTGATATATTCATGCCACCCATCACAAAAAAAAAAATCAAACCCTAGAGCCGCCACAGATATTTTATATTTACAATTTATTTTCAACACATAAATGTCGACTCACGAAAAAATATTATCTTTTTATTTATTTTATATTGTTGTCATTGGTTAAAGAAAATAAAATAGTTAATATTCTTGTGATTGGATTTAATTTTAAGCCCATACTTTTGAAACCGATCAAATCAATCCAAATATCCGTGTTAAAAATCTGTGCAGGGTACATTTAACGGAATTTAAGATGGTGTCAAAGGGTATTCAAGGGCATTTAATTTGTCACGGGAAACGCCGTGCTGGATTGGCTAGTTAACAATACATTTGTTTTTTAATAAAAATAAACGCGCAGCTAGTGCCATAATGGAATTTTTTTTAAGAGGCCCCGAAATATGCTTTTGATCCCAGTGTTCAACTTCCGGCCGATGTTGAATATTATATTATTATGGCTATCATTTGGTTCGTAGCTGTAACTGCCCAGCCGATACGAACGTTGTCGGCGAATACTGACCAACATCTAATTATCGTTACTCAAGTGTGTCCATCTCAAACGAACGTAGCCTAAGAAAATACCACAACCCGCACAGCGCCAAATGGACTATTTAATAATAGTTAATTAATAAAAAAATAAAAAAAATGATATATTTATTTATTAAATATTATATTATATTTAATACAGCTTACCGCCTAAACTATGTCCTATAGTAAACATACATTATAATATGCCTACTATGGCCTAAAAAATACCACAGCGCCAAATAGACGATTTAACAATAATTATTTAATAATAAAAAACAAAAAATGATATTTTTATTTATTAAATATATTATATTTTATTACAGCTTACCACCTAACCTATATTATACATACGTATTATAATATACCTACTATGGGTGACCCGGCATCCAACGTTGTGTTGCCCGCAATATTTATTTTTTTTTTAAATTTTTTGCGGCACTTAAATAATACTAAAACCATTGGGAGCGCAAACTTAACCTAATAATATGTGAAGATGCCTTGAACAGCTTTTGCGTTATCCCGATATTAACGACTACTGAAAAACGTACAGTCATTCTTAAACATTGTATGGATATTATTCATTTTTACCTATAATCTAATAATAATTATACAAAATATGATTCAGATACTTATAACGTATAACCTATTTCCAAGCAAACATTTTTTTAAATATATTATATTTTCAGGTGCGAAGCAATAGCGATAAAATTTCATCATGATTATTCGAATTGTCGAAATGTTATTATAATCATTGGGTTCACGGATTCAAATATACCTACATAACAATGGAATAGTCGTGTCGTATTATAATTCGGTACCTATAAATATTTTCTGATTGACTCGTATCAATTACTTAAATAATAATCTGCAGGCTTAATATCTACAATATAAATTGATTCTCGTCGCTATTTGAAATTAAGTTTTTAGTTGCCTATATATGTAAGTTATTTCCTTAATGTTATCATCTAAATTCTAAACCATTAATACTGTAAATTTATTCGTATTATAATTATTCGAACTTCATTATTAGGTTTTAAAATTAGATTTTTGTGATTAGTGCATCGGGGAATTGGCAAATTATATTATAATATAATAATATTCCATTTATGACATTATGATTGTAGTCACGTAGCGAAAATCTTCTATTAATGACGTTTTCAGTTTAATTATTGGAGTGTATAATAGTGTGTGATTGTACATGAAAGGTTTTACTATTTATTTGTTGTTCTAGAACCATTTATTATAACTCGCTTAACATCCAGACTTAGAGTATTTGTATTAATATTCCATTACTTGTTGAAAGCAGCAAATGCGATTACCATTGCGATAATACAATTATTTATGATCGAAAATACGCTCGCTGTTAGACTTAACTCATTTCTTCTTTTTTAGTTAATTTTAACAATATAACCCTAATTGCTTTTACATACGAAAATAGTATTTTAGACAATTATTTTTAATTATTATAATTTATTTATTATTATGTGTTTTTAATTTTTATATTACATTATGTTGGTTTTTTGTCTTAATTTCTTATTTTTTTTTTTTGTTTATTAAAGAGTATTAAAATATTTTATATTTTGTATACGAAAACATTCTTGAAATTCTCTTTGACCTGGATTTAAGACCTCGTTAGTTTCTTAATTAAAAACAAAATTAATAAACTATAACAAAGAATATATATTTTGAATTAGGTATTGGTAAATGTATTATTATACACAATAATGTATTTTTTACGCAAATAATAATATGTAAAGTACTTTTTAGATTTGATAATTTGTTTTGATTTATAAAATCTGACTGTTAACAGTGAAATTAATTATTATATGAAATTACTATGAATTTGATTTCGTTAAAAATTATTATAATCATATAAACACGGGCTGGGTACCTACCGGGTGTTAGTCATTCATTTCACTCATCACTCATCTCGATATAGTCGGGTATTATTATTGTTGTTATGCATTTGAAATAAATGTTAAATCATCGCATTTATGAAACAATTTTGAGCAAAGATCGGTTTATTATAGTTTTTATAATGTACTCATAAAAATAATTGATTAATATACAATTAAAAATTTACCAACTTAAACATTGATATGAGCTTGTTCAATGCAGTATTCTTTCCAATAAAATAAGTACCGGTAGCTAAGGAAATAAAATTGTCCTACGAGAAATTTCACAAAAGACCGTCCAATCACTACAGCGACCATTATTTAGTTCGTAACTAATTGCTTGTCAGGTTAGGCCTTAGAACCTTTGAAAATACTCGCAGATGATTAAAATGCATCCGGTATAATATAAAATAGTATATTGGTATACAATTATAATTCTTTAAAAATTAAGTCAAGTCGAGTCTTGTGCTTGCAGTGTATTTTTCCTCAGATGATTCGCAAAGTGAAACTTACTTCACAATCTCATGAATTGTTATTTATTTAAATTTAAATATCAGACGCATCAACAACGAGCTGCACGTTATTAGCGTTTTTAATGCGCAATGACCGACTCAAACCTGCAGATTACATAATTTAAATATTATAAAGCAACAGAACTTTTACAGTTTATAATAATACGTCGTTGGTTCAAACATAATGATATATTATATTATAATCAAACGAACGTTGCGATTCCGATAAAAACAGGAACCGATTTCACGAGTTGAGTATTATAGTGGTTTCCGGATCGGGTGCTTGAAGTTCACATTGATTATGAGGAAAGTCGAGCTCCCCTTTGTGTGCTCCTTATGTAGCTTGTCGTGAACGTTCTGTGAGTAGATAATGAATAGGATTTTAACCCTCTACGTGTTAGTGCCGGATGTAATATAGAAGCCACATGTATTTGTACGGTATAAGACTGGCGGAATAATATATAAACGAATCGGAACACTATGTCAACCGTGCAAACATCTATGGAAGCCACTGGTAAAATTACGGTAAATGGGCAGAGCTATTTTTTTTTTTTACCTAAATACGTAAAGTTCAGTAGTCGATTTCTATTCTTCTACTTATTTATAACATTTTTGTTTGCATAACCAAGAAGTATATTCGAACCGTGCGTCGCGGCTCCCGGGGGGCGTCGCGAGAGTTGGCGAGAGAAACCGCGTCAAAGCGCCGGAAACCAAAATTAATGTAGGTCATGACGTATAATAATTAATATAAATATTATTTATAATCATTAAAGCGATTATGGAAACGATAACAAAATACGTCACGCGACCATATTTTCCAGTTTTCTTTCTAGCACTAAAGTCACTGTTATAATCACCGGAACCCATTGGCCATATTGTATCCGTATTGTTTCAATTTCTTCATTATAATGTGGGAGTCTTTAAAATATTGTGAAAACACAAAGGATGAACAAGTTTGAATACCTCTGCACTATAAACAGTAACCATCATTGTAATATCGAAACGATTCAGGCTGAAATATATGCCACCAAACTATAAAGGGTCGTGTGTTTTTACCAACTTAGAATACATTTAAGAATAAATACTACCTTTATATATGTGATTAGAAAATTTAATAACTACAAAACGTTTTCATCAGCAGTTAACTTAGACATATTTTGTTCGGAAACCGTTACAAAAATTGTGTTTATAAAAATTAGAAGGAGTTACAATAATGTATTAGGTATAGGTATAAAGTATAATATAGTTTTCAGTCAATAGTTCTCGAAAATTATCTTTGCACTTATAATGTTAATAAAAATTATATATCATTTAAAACTACATTATGGTTGTATTATAAATGTATCAAATGTTAAAGACATTTAATTTAAAAGTATAAAAATTAACACTTAAAAAAAGATTATTTCTTAGAAAAAATTCTAATACACATTAATTTTGTGAAATACACTTTTTAAAACAATTCTATTGGTTGAGAGTGTTACAAAATATACGTACAATTATGTAAGAGTTTAAATTATGCATTTACTTGATGATAATATCGATGCTAAAATTTCGACAAAAAAAAAAACATGAACATGTCGAATTTCTTGGTAGTTTTATCAAGCAGTTGCCCATATGCCAATACACGCCACTTTACATAAAACAATTATGTTGTTTTACTGCTATAACTTTGTTTTCTAAACAATATAATCACAGAATAGATGAAATCTATTTCTATTCATCATATTTTGTGGTATTACGCTTAGATTCACATGCATTGGTCATATCTAAGGTATAATGTCAACAATATTGTCCCAGAGACATTGTAAGATCGATATAAATAATCATAATCAATACACTGGAATACCCTTAATAAGTACCTGGATAAAAACCCAATTCAAAAACTTCCATGCTAAGTTAAAAGAATCGGACAGCGGCCGTCACTACCAACTAGGAAACAAAACCCAAAATAGGCGGCTAAAACGTCGACTGCCTCAAGACATACCCCCAACGGATAACGAAGAGCCCTCATCAGAAGATGAAGAATAAGCCAATACTGTTAATATTATTATATTATATTGTATAAATTATTATTATTACTATTATTATCACATTAACATAAACTCAAACTTATTACCATGAACTAATATGTTATATCATTACTATCATCAATTTAAATGTAAAGACTAAATTATAATTGTAAATATATTTGTAATAGCACCTGGTGTGCTGAAAAATTTGCAATAAACAAATAAAAAAAAAAAAAATTTAAGTCTGCGTGTTAAAATATTGAAAAGATAAGCCAAAATATATTGTTTGTTAATATATTACAATATTGTATTTGACATTTTAAAAATATGAAGTCTACCTATATAATTTATTTGCTTCAACAGACCAATATAATACTAATTCATAATTTATTATATTAACACATTATGTTTATCTGAAGCCAATATTATTACGACTCACGAATCATGATATATTGTTTAATCAATAATCATCCATTATATGAATTTAGTAGTTATATATTATAAAACAAATCGTAATTTAATAAATTATGTATACTCATCAATATCAATAAATAATAAATAGTCAATTGATCTATATAAACATTACAGTTATTTGAATATTGAATGTAATATTATATTTAGTATAAAATAAATAAGAACTGTCTAATACAGTGGCCCTAAACTTTTTTATGTCACAGAAGACTAATAGAATATTTTCCATGCAAATTTGTGTCACATTAAAAGTTTTTTATTTATTTTATATTCATAGAAGACTTTTTTCAGTACAATTGAAAATATTATAAAATACATGAACTCTGATTTATAGTATGGTTTAAAGGTCTCTTGTATTATTTTTGCTTTATATTTAACTTTGTTATCAGAATTATAACGTCGAATAGGTATCTTTAAATATTTAACTATAAAATTTAATTTTTCTGCTCAATGAAAATAAATTTACTTTTTCAAATCATATTAAAATAACTTGTTTAATATTTTGATCGATCATACATTTTTATTTTCAAATCATCATAATTTTCCAAAGAATTATAATTCTTAATTCCTTGTTTAAATTTGTCCATGTTTTTTAATTAATATTTATGTAGAAGATAAGTTTAAAGTGATATTAAACATATCTGTAAACCTTTGATTGTAATCCATAAAATACACATAGGTAGAAATAAATCTTTATTCTTTTTTTTGTTTTAGTTAAAAAACTATTTTAGTTTTTAAGTTGGAAGTTTTTGAACGATTTCAAATAACAATATACTTATTTTTTATTTCAAACATTTCAAAAATTTCTTTTATTTATAATATATTTAATGGTGAAAAGTTACAAGTCCCTAAAGTTAATTGTTTATTGAATTCCTATGAATAACCTAAAACCATCAGAAGAAAAATCATTTTTTTTTTTATAAATATCCAATTTTGTCGAAGTTTTTGACTACAAACGACCACAATAAAAATTCTGCGTATTTGTAAGTACTATTTATGAGGGATACATTTTCAAGTTTTATGACTTACAAACAAAAATTATGTTATCGTATTATTCATAAATCGAATAAAGACTAAAAAAAGTCAAATATTTTAAATGTAAATAAATAGCAAAATATAGCCATAATATTTTGAAACGTCTATTACGTCTAGAAAATGTGAATCTACACATTTGGTGAAAACTATAAATATCATATAATTTAGTAAAGGTATTCATTTTTATTTACAACAAAATAAAGAAATTAATTTTAAGCCGAAGTTGCCTAAATATTCCCCTTTTTCCCAATTATTTTTAAAAGCACTTGGAAAATGAGGAATCCAAGTTACTTTTTAGCTTGAAAACTGAACCAATAATTTAGAGCCGTTATTTAAGTGTATTTAAATGTAGACCTACCACTACTAAATGGCTTAACATTTTACTCATTAATTAAGATTTAAGTACGATTACGAGTTAAGACCAAAATAAATAAACAAGCATTTGTTTTGTTAAGAATTAGTGTGTAAATACAGTAGTCGTCGATCATCATGAAGAATGAGTTTAACGAAGGGTATCGTTTATCTTCAACTTCTCTTATATAAGTATATAATGTTTTGATTATGTTATTATACCCATTTTTTACTGTTCCTAAATACCCATAATACACCCACTCACAAAACTACTTACAAACTTTTTCTAAAATTTGTTCAGTAGGTTCGTGCGTGCTAAGTATTTAATTCAATTTGTATAGTATATATTGTTAGAAAATACATATTTTGAATTGGGTCTGACCCATCATTTTCCAATAAATAAACAATGAATATAATAGTTGTGTGTGTATTATTGTTATCAATATTATCCACTGCATAGTGCAGGCGGTAAGAACGTATTTGTGTAGACAGTTTTAATTCGAATTGAAGTATTCTATACATTTTCACTCAATACTTATAAAGTTATAAATATATTATAGTCTCGTTGTGTAGTCTGAACTTAGTCTCAAATGAAAATTTAGTTATTATTATAATTTTAACTTGTGTTCATTTGTTTTGTCTCTCGGTTTTTATTCTGTGCCCATAACTGTAACAAATCTTATTTTATTTTACAACTTTCAATTTGTAATTATCGAGTGATTGATTAATATACTTACCCCACATTGGTCCCGTTACTGACGTGGCCGTTGTTTATACGCATATCCAATATCTCACCCAGCGGATATTTTATTATATAAAATACCAATGGGCAGTGGTATTATACGTAAAATATAAATATATTATGATTTTAGTAACAATTCCCATGATAATTTTGCATAGTAATACAATCGTCGGTACAATTGCACCAAACCAAGGCATAGATAATATATAAAATATACAACTGTAAAAATAATCTCAGTTGCGTCTTTCAGCTGTACAGGTATTTATTCACCAATAATTTATATATTTTAGATTCTGAGCAAAGCGATGAATGTATTGATTTTACAATGATGTGTGTGTTTTTTTTTAAATTTTTTTTTGTGTCTGTCATCACCTTTTAGGACTGTAAAAGTGCTTGGATTTTCTTCCAGTAACTTTTCTGATAGGAAAGTGAATCTAGTTGGTACTTTGGGGGGGGGGGGGGGGGGGGGGGGGGTCAAAAGTAAAATTTTCCAGTCATTTTCAAAAGCGATTTGAAAAACAAAAGAAAAATTAAGGAAAAACGGGAATTTTTACGCTAAATCTGTTTTTGAGAAAATCGATTTTGGTTTTTGGTGCAACTCTAAAACAAATGACCGTAGGTACATATTACACAGTAGGTGAATATTTATTTTAGCATTTACTATACACCATAACATTTTCCAAATATTTTGACTTATTTTGAGCTGTTTACGGACATATTCAGTTTCCATTTTTTTTAGTTTTTTTTTCTATAAATATCAATAACATTTTATTTGTTAAAAAGGCTATAGAAGGCTCTTAGGTTATTGTTTCAAAGGCAGATGAAAAAAATTAAAAATCCTTAGTTACAGTTTTTATTTATAAGCATTTAAAGTTCAAATCTTGACAAAATACGGAAAAATCACGAAAATTAACAAATTATTTTGAGTAGAGAATTCATAAAAAATTTTCTTTTTAAATCTAAGATTTGAAAATGTAATACAAGATTATTCATAAGTTTGTATACCTTTATAAAAAAAAAATGTCTACAAGAAAATCAAATTTGATTTTTATGAGCGTTTGAAATCCATATTTTTACAACATTTGATATTTTCTCGATATTTCATGCAACGATTTTCTTATTTTGTAGTAATTAAAAACGTATGACTGTAGATACTTGAAAATTTCACTGAATTTTTATATTAGCATTTTCTATACTCGACTCTTTTTGAGCTGTTTACGGACATTGTCAGTTTTCAATTTTTTTAGTTTTTTTTTCTATAAATATCAATAAAATTTTATTTGTTGAGTAAAAAAGCGTGAAAAATTAATATAAGGCTCCTGATACATCGTTCTAATAGCAGTTGAAAAATATTAAAAATACATAGGCACAATTTTTTTTTTATGAGCATTTAAAGTTCAAATTTTGACAAAATTTATCAAATTTATAATTTAATTATTATTTTGTAGTTAAAAATGTATAAAATGTTCAACTTTTATAGCTAAGGTTTGAAAATTGAAATCAAGGCTCCACGTAAATAGGTTATATATAAATTACTTTATTCACAATAATATCATCAAATATACTTGGTAATATCATAGGCTGACTGACTGTTTTCGCTTAGAATCGTTTTACTTATACAATGATATTATATCATTGAATTCAAATTTAACACCATCCATTACAGTGACCCACTTGTAACCTACTGTACAGCAGAGCGACATCCACTTATCCACCTTTTTTTTTTTTTTAATTTCAATACAAACATTTTGTCAAAACTAGTTTTGCGTTTATTCTTTTTCCCTTGATTATTTTTAAAAACAATGGGCATATTTTACTTTTGCCTCACTAAAATACCAAATAGATCATAGGCACGCGCAGACTTTTGGTATCCCACCAAAAATTGTAAAGTATAATTGACACAATATAATGTACATGTATGGTTAGTATTTGGTTGATATTATGATTAAAGTTGTATTGGTCTGGGTGGATCTAAATCTTGGTGCTGAGGTTATTTTTGGTTGATATATTTTCTGATATTTTCCAAATGGCGAGGTAATTATTCTGTTTTTAAAAATGAGCGAATATTTCTTTCTGAATGGAAAGAATTTTTGAAAAATTCTGAATCGTTGAATTGCTAACGAACCTGTCACTAAATCAACAATTCGTCTTAAAACCCTGGTCTGTATATAGTTCCTAATTATTTCCCATTTGTATTAGAAATGTTGGATGCCCAGATAAGTGTTCCATATTATAGCTGAATTGGTCGAGTATAAAATATTTCGTATTTTAGTCTGTAAGGAAAAAGTTCTTTTGAAATTACTTTTGAAGATTGTACGGCTTTTGATTGTTTGTGATAAATTGATTATGATATGAAAAATGTAGGTTTCTATCTATCTAAAAACCTGTTGGTCCAGAATTCTTCCTAAATATACAACCTGTCCAATGCCTAAGAGGCACCGGATCGTTCCCGGATGTCCATCATGTCAACCATTAACCACATGTTATTGCTATCGTTTGGTATGTTTTACCTCGTCGTTAATGATTTATCAGAAGAACGCCTGTGATGGAATTACGTCATCGTAAATAGGCATCTTGCCCGGTTACAACATCTAAACATTTATAATTTAAAATCCATAAAAAATATTGACCTCCTTGAGTAACTCCAAAGTACCAAGTAAATCGCATTTTCTATCAGAAACCACACTCAATGTTTAATATTGAAGATGTCTTACTATCCCATTGGTGACTTTAGGCACACAAAACAAAAACCATATTATTGTAAAACCATTACATTTATCCCTCCACTCAGAATATAAAATGTATAGGTGATAAGTTATCATTTAAAAATCTATAAAATAATAGTAGTTTCCCCCAAAAAAAATTCGAGTGAAGAAAATAAGAAGAATTCAAATTAATACGATTGCGTGTATTTTAAATGTCTCAATAAGAATATTTTGTAAAACCATGTTTTCCGAAATATTACGGGTGTATATTTTATAAAATAATCCGGACTACGTGGATAAATATTATTCATTAGTTGATTTTTTAAAACGAAAAGTGAAAGCTAAATGCCTATGCTAATATTATACCATCACTTTGATAAATTTGAATATTATTTGATAATAATTTAAAAAGGTAAATAAAATAAGAATATCATTAGCAAACGAAATAACGTTTTGTTATGTTGACTGAATAGTTTAATTTAGTTAAGTGATATAAACGTGTATTTAGACATAATTTACGATCTACTTAGACTTTTGCGCTGAATTATATACATTAAACACTTACGATAAACTATTCCGTCCCTGTGAAGAAAATATTGATGCGATTAAAGGCATTACTCTTCTTTATATAGCCAAAGAAAATAATTTGGAAAATTTGTGTCGTTATTATTATGTATTGTACTATTTTCATCATACGAGAGACAAACCCATTGCATCCATTGTCTGATTGTCGTACTGTTTGTGTATACAACGCCGGTATGCAATTATTAATATCAATGCTCAAAAGGGTTACTATCAGTGTTAGGACTTATCTAGATAAATTATCCAGATAATTATTTTTTTATCTTTTATCTTATCTAGATAAATAAATATAAGTTTTCTAAGTATTTATTTTAGCTAAAAATTTAACTTATCTAGATAAATTTACAAGATAAATTTTTTGGCGAAAATTAGCAAGATCTGTTCGAAAATGTTTCATTTTTATTCTCATTATCTGAGGCACTACTTGTACGAAAATAACATCTAGGGCTAATAATATATGACATTATTCTGAAAAGACTATAAATTATTCCTATTAGGTACTTATTACTTATTAATATTCTGTATTCGGTTAATAATATATAATATAATATACTATTTAATTTATGTAATTAGCCTATATTAGTATATTACTGTTGCAAAAAATATGTCAAATTCCCGGAATTTTATAAATATTTTTAAACTATAATTAAAATACGAATAATAGAACAGATGGCAAGTTATAACCACCGCCGTCCCAAACAAAATTCCATAGAATACATATAATATTATTCATTGAGAAATAAAGATAAACCAGCCGTCTATTCTTTCCGTATTTGCAATGCGTCTGAAATTAATGACAATTGATAAGTCTGACGAGCAATACATGAGATGCTATTTATATATTTCAGGTTTTAGGTTTTATATTATAAATCTATGGACTATAAACAATCTCTAAACCAATTTTAATTGCACATGACGTATAATAATAATCAACATTATTTCGTATACACAAATACACAATACTCGTAAATATCTTTTCAATGTTGTTAATTAATAATAGTACGTGACACGAAAAGTGGCCGGTGACCCCACCACCCACCCGGAAAAAACGGCCGTTAGCCATGGGTTCTCTTGTGGGTGCATTATTTTGTGTACTTGCATGACGGTATATATATTTTTTTAAATTAGTATTTTTAATTTTAATTTCTAAAATTATGTGTTATTTAAATATTTAGATAATTATCTAGATAAAATATTTTTATCTTTTATCTTTTTGTTAGATGAATTTGATTTGTTTATCTTTTATCTGTATCTTAGATAAAATTTAGTGTTGTTATCTTTATCTTTATCTAGATGATTTTTTTGTTATCTGTTCCTAACACTGGTTACTATATATACCTTTTATGTGGGTATATAATAATAGGTATATGGTATTTATATGGACATTTATCTCCTTCTATAAAAGTATTTATTTTTTTTTATTTTTGCCAATTCCTCTTCGATTTATCTCATTCGGGAATGTTTTTATTTTCACACAGTTGACATTTAAGGAACACGAGACTCCTATAAAAGTTTTAAGGTTTGATAAAATATTGTTATATTTATATGTGGGTACATCAAAATAAAAATACGTGATGAATAATTTTATTGAAAATATTTAAATTACATTTTACAACGTTCCGGCTTTTTATTTAAAAAAAAAATTATGTACATTTCTCTGAAAAAAAAATATTAATCTGTGAACATGATATAAGTTTGTTATGTTTGATATGAGTGATTTAAATTTCAGCTCCAATATTTTATAATCATAGGAACATCGGATATGTTTGTTTATAATTTATATCGGGCATGTATCACAATCGTTTGCGTGTTGTTTTTTTATTTTACAACGGTAATACGATAATATAATAATTAAATCTAATCAATATATTGTAATAGGGTGTATCAATTTATTTAAACTCAAACAGCAGTACACTTTACTACCTATTGCTTTTAAGTTTATAAGCATTTTTGCAATACCTTGATGTGATGTGATTGAAAATGTAATATTAATAATTGATTGATAGTCTTGATTTATCAAAAATGATTTGATAATATGATGTAAATTAAACAAAAAGTCCACATAGTAAAAAACGTATGTACATGTAAATTTGTGTACGTGAGAACAACGTCGTTTAAGCGCTAATATCTAAGGTAATATGAAAAACATACCATTTTAATTGTTATTTTGTAAATGTTTTTTTTTTTCAAAAACAATGCGTATAATATAATAAGTGATAACTGATAGAATGACACATGCCTAATAAAACATGTTTTCTTCTCTCATTAACAAAAACGTTTAGTAGCACTAAATAATAATATATTGTGTTAATTTAATGACTAAGACGTCTGAATAAATAATGTGTAATTTTGTATGGTAGATGGAACTTAGTCTTAATTATTGTTAATGTTAATTGATTGAATAATTTAAAATAACGCCTTTTCCAGAATAACACAACCCTAAGTGCGGTAATACAGTGACCGAAACGACAAGCATAAAATATTTAACTAACACAGTAGGTAAGAATCGTAAAACGCTACCAGAGGGATTTATAAAAATGTTTTAAACGCCGTGGATAGTTTCTGGACCATTTATTAGACCATATTTTAAGGATAACATATTATATGGTAGGTATATATACTAATGTGTAAGCCATATAATCCCTCTGCTGTTTTTCTTATTTTCCGGTGTGCCAGTGTTTTAAATTTATATAATAAATCGTAAAATATAAGTAATTTCAAATAAATATGTTTGTTGATGATTTTTAATCCAACCAATTTAGTTTTAAATTAAAGCTATATATATACATAGTTTGTCATTAACTCGTTTTGTTATTTACTACCTTTTGTATTTATTTGTGTATCTGGATATATTATATCATATTGTTGAGACAAAATGTAATATATATTTTGTATTTATAATAGTTAACTCAGATTTAATTGGCCTAATTTTTTCAAAATTATCTTAAAAAATGCGTTTTAAAAACTACAACAAAATATCCTAGAAAAATACACTTGGAGTATATTTATTTATGATTTACTTTTTTTTAAATCGTACAATAATTGTTATTTAATTAATATTAAATAAAAAAAAATAAGGGAGTTCTTATAGTTGGATTAAACATTGGCTTTTAGCATTTTAATTTAGTTTTTTTAATATTTTCAATATTTTATTTAAGTGGGATGAACACGAAACGTATAAAATAATATAAGCGTGCATAAAAATCACAATTTTTGACGAATAAAAGCCACAGAATGACAAAAACAATGTGATCGGTCGATAATTGAAAACTATGTAATCAGTCAGTATGACTAGTATGACAATCCTGTAGTCCTTAAGATAAACTCGTGTTATTTTAAAACAAGATTACGATATGTTTTACTACAAAATTAAAAAAAATATTATATACAGAAGGTTCTAAGCTGAGCATTGTATTGGTTTAACAACGATGATTATAATACAATTACAATGATGAATGTGTGGTTTTTTTTTGTCCGTCATCAGTCATAATTTTTTGGCAATTTTAGATATTTTGAAAAAAATTTAATTTATATAGCTTAAACTTGAACATTTATACGAGGTTTTTCATAAGCCGAACATACAGCGTACTAAAAATATAAAAAGACAATCGCACAATTTTGATGAAACTTGAAAATTAATAATTATTAAAAAGAAAACCGCTAACGATTTTGGCTATTTTGTTGTATTTAAATCGTAGAAACTTGAAACATTCTACTACTTTTAGATAATTAAATTAAAGTTTTCTACACACAATGTAATTTTTAAATTAATCCAGAAAGGAATAACGGCAGAGAATTGAAAATGTCATCAATTATTTAGTTTAGCTTTTTCTATAACACAATTCAATTTTTCAAATATTTAGAATATTCTTAAGGTATTTAATATATTTATACTACGAACCTATTCACACGGTTATACTCAGAATTGACTAAAAAGATTGATGCTGATATTGATCATTAATATAATATCATAAATTGATATAATACGTATTATAATAATTAATAATATAAAATAATATGCGATATAATTTTATTTTGGTTTTGGTTTTTAGCTCTACATACCACCTTTCTAATGGAAAATAAATCACTAGTAATAATATAAATAAAAAGGTACCCAATATAATATCCTTAGAAATATAGGTCGACTAATCGTCTCCGCCCAGAATCGTTGTTTGTGTGCAATGATTTATCATTGAATTCGAGTTTGTTTAACACATCCATTACAGTGATCTACTCAATAACGATGTTACACTCTTAACCTACTAACAGCAGAGTGACTTCCCCAGGTTTATACATTAATCTAAAGTGGTTTATTCTTCGTATTCCTAGAAATAAGTCAAAAATGCCCCATAAAAATTCTTTGTTAGAATAATATGCACGTAAACCCACATCTGTTGGTTGTGTCGAACAATTAAAAAAAAAAATGATGCAAAAACATTGAAATCCGAGCTCTAATACGCATGTACATATAAATAATATCTTTGATAATAGTATATTTATTCTTATTACTGGTATATCACTGAACTGCTGAAGTTTTTGTTCCAATATGAAATAGCTGACCAAACGTTAAATTATTCAATTAACATTAAAGCAATTAAATAAATTCGTTTTATTGATTAATTATACCTACTCGATGAGTCCACTGACAATATTATAATATGTGTATATATATATATATATTAAAAGAAAATCGAGTTCATGTGAACTGTGAAGTGCAATTGTTTTTATACACCAATTAATATTTTCTGTCAAAAAAACGTAATACTCTGTTCTACGGAATTTTGTTTGAGAGAGGATAATCAAAGTTTTTATATAAATTTAAACCACCCGTATGAGCTTTATAATATGCGCTACTGTATGATTTTTATTCTGTAGGAGCTTGCGTCTTTTAGAACTTTGTACATAAAAAAACAAAAATAAATTATATAATTACTATTAACAGTGTTATTAAAGTTGTTATGTAGGTACTTCTTGGAGACTATGCAAAAAACTGGTACAACTGCAAAAACTGGCGAAAAAAATAAAAATGTATTTTGTTTACGGGTCATGTCTTATTTAAAAAAATAAAACGTTTATTTTTTTTTTCAGCGTAAGGTGGTTTTATATAAATCTCCGAGTTATATTATATTAACCGTGTTATATACGAAAACGTAAAATATACTAAAAGGTAACCCACATTATACTTTTGGCCGACCGCAGCATAACATCATCAGCACTCGTATCAGTCTCGTGATACATTCAATTTGTCTATCAAAGTATGATATTTATGTGGGATTTACAATTAACCCTAGTTTAATGTAAATGTAATTTATTTTTTACACGTTACGAGTTTAGTCTTAACGATTACGCGTCACATATTATAATTACTGATATAATATAGCAACGGTGTGAATACAACTCAAGGGGATCAAACATGCTTATAAAAGATTGCTCGTATGAATTATCGTAGAAATAACTCACGGCTGTGGACTTTGAAACAGCCGTCACTATAATATAAGTCCAGCTTTTCCCTATACCACTGGAACAATCATCTGATAAGAAACGGGGCCCGACACAAAGCAAAAAGATAGATGGGTGTTGTAGTTATGGGTGTAGTAGCGTACTTTTAGGAGAAAAAAAGGGTGTATATAGTTTCCATGAACAACATTTTAGAGGGGTGGTTGATTTTAAAGACCATCTACAGTTGGATATTATACCGCTATTAGTGTAATAAATATATGATTGTGTGCGAAGGGTTGGAGTTTTTTCCATGGGGTGAAAACGTCTAAATGTTTCTGGTTGAGATTACTTAGCTATAATGTATTAGGGTTGATGTATACATGCGTGGTTATAAATGTTGAACATTGGTAGAATGTATGTTAACATTATTTAACAATGTTGTACGATGGATGATTTTATACAAAACGGTATATTTCAGAATCTACCAATTAATTATTTTGTATAAGTGAAGTTTGAGATATTTCTAGTTTCTATACTGATATAATTTATATTGTCTATTTGTGTACCGTTATATTGTGGAATATTAAAATAATATTAGATTTATCCTACAAAAACAGAGCTGATATATTTAGATTGTCTATTTTTTCATTATATATTCCAATACTAAGAAAACTCAGTTTTTTTATAGTATTTAGCTATAGGTATCTAGGTACCACGAAAATACAAAATACAAAAATAATTGCTCTCGTCATTTTACTTAGTATGACCTGAATTTGTATGGATTTTTTTTATTTATCTATAATTATCGTTTTTAGGTTCTTCGTTATTATTTGGAATATTAAATATCTATTTCCAAAGGTACCGAGTAAGCTGTGTGGTAATTTTCTAGTTATAGCCCGCATATATTATTGAATGATTTTTTTTAAATATATTATAATATTATAATTTATTAAAATTTCATCACCTCTAAACCTCTTATACCGTTGAAATATTATAATTTTCATTGCATTTAATATAATATGATTTCACCGTTTTCCCCATCAACACTCTGGCTGCCGACTACTCGAACAAAATATTATTACTCGGCTCCTCTAATATTCTCCCAGTATTTACCTCTCAACTTGTTGCCTGTGCCTGGTATCCCATTACCGTATTGTTGTCAGGGAATTTCTCTCAACTTCGTCGCATAATATATTATAACATCCATTGTATGCGACCGCGCATATATTACGTTTGAACGTTTTCAACTACACTACCGTTCCTCCTTCACCGCTCGTTGAACTCGATTCAAAAAGTATTTAAATAAACTATTTTGCTTGTGATTTCCTTTTTAGAATCAGGTAACTCTGTGCGTACGACTCGGTTATTAAAACCCTTGTTGTGAACTATGTGATTAATAAAATGTTAATTGTAATATATATGATACGTTATATTCTAACGTTTAACAATGCGGTAGTTTATTATAAGCTCTCTTGGTAACGCAGTTTCACCATAACATCGCGTAATTCTCAAATATTGATCACCATTCCAGCTGGTTTTATATTTGATTTGTGATATTAATATCCAGCAATTATTGTGTTCATTAGTTTATATCGAAATCATTTAAATTGAATACTTACATTAGTGTGGAGGAATAAATGCATAATTTTTGCTTGTATAATGGTATTGTTGTAGAACGTCTGTTCATTAAGTTAAGTGTGGCCATGTTTGAACTTAATTTTTTTTCTTGGAAAATAATGTTTTCGATAATTTCACATTTTCCCGCGAAAAATTCAAGTTTTCCCGTTTACTTTAGGCTCAGACAGACGTAATATTGATTAAAACCCGTCAAAACAAACGATAAAAATATTTCGTTAATTCTTGACAATCTAGTTTAAACCAGAGTAGGTAGGTACTACACTTTATTATCTGGCCGTTTTCTATTATTATTATTTGTAAGTTATAGCTCGAGTTATATAACTTTACGTCTGACGATTCAATTAGCAATATCATAGTTTTCGTACAAGAAAACGAACGAGGGCGACGGCGGTGGGAGAAAGGGAGTAGGAGTGGAGACGAAAAAGACACAAAAACAATTCATTGCACAGCAGCATCTTCGAAACGATATTTATTTGAAGGGTAGATTGGAAGCTTATACAACTGCTATAAGATCGATCTTTCGACGGAAATACTTATTGCTTCCTGTTATTAGAGTTTTTCTTCCCCAGCCACCATTTTAGTTCTCGTTGTCGTTGTCGTTTTTTTTTTTTTTTTTATCTCGCTTACGCAGAAATTGAAAGCATTGTGAGTGGCAGACTGGGTATTATTTATTGATTTCCTATTTTCATATGTTGTTCGGTTGGTCCATACATCCGATTTTACGACGTGCAAATAAAAAAATCTTCACGATTTTAAATCAAACTCCTTTTTTCGTGTTTTATTTTTTAATTGCGTATCACGAATACAAAGATGATTTAATCGCATTTTAAAAACACTCAAAATAGTTGTTCTTTTGAGAATCGAGGTTTGCTTTGCATAAATGGGGAGTAAAAGCGGAAATGTATTTGGTTAAATGCCTTTTTTTTTATTATTTCTACCTACGGGTTGTTTTTGCACGATTGTCCTCATAAAGATACATCAATGAACCTTTTTTCCTACCTAGGTAACTAACTTTTTTAAAAAAAAAGGTCTTAGAAAGTCAGAATTAGGTAATAAACTATTATTATTACCATTGTTTTTTAGGGTGTGGATTTAAGTGTGAATCGCATTTTTTCTGAATGTCCTAAACATTGTTTTCCAAACACACAATTTGTTTTCTTTTATTTTCTTTTATTTGGAATTTTTTGAATTTTTATGTTTTGAAGACATTTTTAGTACGTTTTCTATGAATGGATAACATTTGGTAAAATATACCATAGACTATTATACAACCAAAACGGAATAGATAGGTTTTATTTATTTTGCTTTTTCATATTATTTTTATAATGTATTTTGTTTTTACCTGTATTGTACCAGACAAAAGCGGCGGTGGATGCACAACGGTCAGGTGAACTATTTATAACGTAAATATTTAAATAATACAAACAGATTTTTTATCTTTTTATTTAACATTACGTTGCATATTATAATTTTAAGGGAATTTTTTTAATTTTGTACTATTATTAGAGCATTAAATCGTATTTTTTAAAGGCATATTTCTACTTTTTTTAGCAAAAATCTGTGCCCTAGTTATATTAATTAATTGAATGTTTAATTTAAAACGTTCACTGTGGATCATAATGTTTTTTAATGAACGATACTGCATGGTTCACCTAATTTTTTTTTATGCATAATAACGCCAATTGGCAAATACATTTGGAGACCGTTAAAAGTTAAAAAAGTTCCTAGCTTAGTGAATACTTTAATGGGAAATATTTGAAAATTCGTTTGTTTATATCTATGTTCATTTAAAACTTTATTTTTGTATCCAACTTGATATACCTAGAAAAAACAAAAGTTTGAATCTTTTTTTTAAAATTATAATTGATTTAATTTTTATTCATTGGTATGAATTATCATTTTTATAATTTATATGGAATAACTCGTATCATTTAAATCTTTATTTTAGTTTTCGATTTTATATTGAAAAAATAAAATAAAATATTCATAGGTACCTAATACAGAATGTCGATTGTGTTCCATATAATTTTAAAATCGGTGCAAATATAAAGCGCATGCCTATTCAAACACAAAAGTAAATGTTAATTCTTCATAAAATTGTTCTGCAGTTAATCACATGGTTTATCAAACATAGGGTAAGCTATAAATGATGTTTGTCTAGATGTATGTTGCTATAGTAAGGCAAATGTTTAATTAAACTTATTTCAGTTAACTCATTAAAAAATGAATACTTTATTTCTAAAGTTTAATTACTGATTGGTGGTTACTTATTTATTAAAAAAAGTACTTTTACTGAAAATAAATACAAGATAGCAAAATTATGTTGAGTAAAATCACAATTTACAATTATAATATTTTAAGCAAACATATTATAAAGTGATGAAATAACATGCAAAGCCAAATAATATCTATTATTTTAGAGTTAAAGCTATATTTATTTAATGTAATAAAAATATAAAAATAATATAATTCAAAACAATTAGGTAAAATAGTTTAATATAATTAATATTGTGTGAAAGCCAAAGCACCAATATATTTACTATGGTTTAGTTCCATTAGTGTTGGATTTAAAACATAGTACTAGCAAAATTTAACTGTTGACGATTATACATGTATACAAATATGTTTTTACCAGTATTTTGATACACCAAAAAATAATTCTTTTCGGGTGCTATTTCTCACTATTGAAATTTAATTTAAACTTTGGAAATGTATAATGTTTTTGAAATAATATGATAATGAGTAGGTAGGAATAAAGTGTAATTAGAATTAGAATTTATAATAATGTATTGTGATGTTTGTGTTGCAAACTAAAATAATTCGTCTTTTGTCCTTTACGATAATTTACATGTTATTTAGTATATGTGTGTGGCATATATTTAAAATAATATTGCATAGGTATTTGTAAGCCTTTAGAATTGTGCACTTTTGAAAAAGCTTCGAAAATGAATGTAAACTTGTGTTTGTTTGTGATGGATATATTATTATATACCTAGAGACATGACTCGTATATGTCGAAGGGTTATTGTTAAGGCGTTTTACTTGTCTGTTGAACAAATTCCCATTGAGTTAATTTTGAATGAAATAACTTAGTATAAGGCTTTCGTGTAGTGTTTTGTAACAATGGATTCAAGCACATATTATAATGTTGAGTTAAACTGATATTATTATTTAGTGATTGTTATTAATTTTTTATGCACATTTTTTTTTATAATTTATTTTGATATTAAAAATGTACAAAACAAAACATAATAATTGGCCAACTTTGACCGATATAGTATTCAAAATCCACAATAGGCTTAATAATTTCGTTGAAATATAAATTAACATATAAACTTGAATAAATTAAAATCATATACGTTTTTGGTTTTAAGCATTTTGAGAAAAAAAATTATTTGTACAGTAAAATAATTGAAAGTATTTTATATCACTAAATACTATATCATTATTAATTTAGGCTTCCAACATAAAGCAATTATTGAACAATTACGGTTATTAAATTTAAATTTATATTTTAGACCTTTGAAGGGAGCTTATATTTAGTTTGCAGTTAAATGCCATGCTAGACTAGCCAACGATCAGTTATTTGAGTTAAGGTCGTTTGAACTTGCTTTGGACGTTGAATTATTTCTTTTATCGTTAAAAACAATATCAAAGAATTTATTATTTTGACATTTGAATCCTGTTTCTTGTTTGGGAATTAATAACTCTCATTAAAAACCCTATTCATAACTCCGAGTATTATAAATAAATGTTTTATCTTTCAACTGACATACTAAGTAGTATATTTTTAGTTTATTTTACATTTCCAGTATTAATAATTTAGAGTTGCAATTTTCATTGTATTATGTAATTTGGATTATTATTCAAAGTTGTAGCTATTAACTATTATACATACCTAGTGATGTTAACATCAACAAATTCCTCATGGTTGGTATCAAATATGTATTTATAAGACCACATCCTTCGTCTATGATACTTTCCAAATAATGTATGATGTTCCATTTAATCTCAAAGTTTACTACATAACTAAAAGGAGTAAAACGTCCATAAATTAGTATAATTATTTATAAGCCAATATTGAAATAGACGTCACGTTGTGTTATGGAAATTCAACATTTCGGTACATTAATAATTTATTGAAATAATTATAATTAATATTTCACGACTTTCTTTTGTATACATATAATAGTTAAATAATAAGAATTTGAAGAGTATAAAGTCATATCAGCCATAAATTTGTTTGTATATTTAAAAAGATAATATTATACACCTGATCGACATTTTTGGAAATATAACATGAGGCGATCTCTTCGTAAAGCATATTTTATGTTGTTTATTTAATTTTTTTCGGTAAATACAAAATTGTGGCTGTAAAAACGTCAAAGCCCTCAACAAGTGTTGTAAAAACAATGTAATTATATAGGTCTGCTATGAGATAATACTGATGAATGCATTTTCCCTCAACAATATTTTATTCATTTGTTTTATGCGTATTATTAATATTCCCCTCATATCACGTCATACAGTTGATTTATTGTTGTAATGCTGTTAACATAAAAATATGTCAATTTCTTATATTCTTGATTTAATATAAGTGTAGGTACTAAACAACAAATTGAAATTATTAGTTGTCTTAACTTTCAAAATTACAATTTATATTAAATATAATTAAAACTGCGGTTCACTAATTAGTGTAATCTACATCTTTGCGAGGTCATAAAATTAATTCAACTTAGTTATTCCTTTGTAACGCTTTGTTGGTTATTGTTGTTAAGAGTGACAAAAATTTGAATTATATAAGTTTATTTTTTAGTTTCCGAGTTTTAGCATAGTTGAAAAATTAGGCTACTGCAGTTGCAGTACAGGCATAAAACTATAATATTATGATCAAAATTCGTAAAGCTGATTTTGTATTTATTGTCATCAATAAATCAAAAAGTCAAAGTACAGTGATTAGATTGGGTCAGTATAGAACTTTGTAATATAATAATCCAATTTTGTTCCGGTGTGACCTAACACTATACATATTACATACTATATATATAGTATACGATTTAAAGTTTTAAGTTTACCATTTAAAGTTTTTTGAGTGAATGACGCCAAGAGTGAACAATCTTTTAAACGTTTAGAAATATCTCAAATTAAATTATTTTATTATTTCAATAATATGGCTAAACGGAAACTCATGGTAGTTAGAGATACCTACTGATCTTCACGGGAAAAAATATCAAATAGATCTATACGCCCAACGAAACTGTTATTACAAATGTTCGGATACTTACTCGTCTGATTTAGCATCAGATGAAATGTATAATTTAAATTGTGTTTTAGTTGCCATGAAGCAATGAGGTGACCAACATCTCTCTAGTAAATAAGTAAATAAATAATGAGTAATTGTAAGCGTCGAATGTTATTTTTTTTTATACCTATATATATTTCTAAAATCGATTAATTGTTGCATCCTAAAAAATTGTGTGGACATAGTAAAGTGGCGTGTATAGTTTTTCACGAAAACCTTCTAAGTTTTTGAAGTTTTCTTTCTTCTTATTGAAAACTAATTACAATTTTGCAATTAAATATCCGGATAGGTAATTTTGAATTTTCGTTTAATTTTACATTATTCTGCGTGAATAAATACAAAGAAGTTCTTCACTATACAAACGTTTCCAAAGATAACTATTAATAATTAACTACTTAATAAAAAAACATACATGTGTTTATAAATTAACCAGGTATACCGTGCTCCATTTATAATCCAAGTATAAAAATATATTTATTGTTATATATGTTCGAGAATTTACATTTTTAATAGAAGTTCACTCATCACTTAATTAAAAAAAAAAATATTGAACATTTTTAATTCATAATACATTAAAGTTGAAAATTATTTTGTTATCGTTTAATGAAGTTGGAACAATAGGTACTTCTTGGGCTCCGTTCAGAATCGTTTTATGAATGCGATAATGTTTTGTTTTTTTTTTTCAATTTAATATAACAACAGGTCCAATAATACTGATTTACATCGAGGTAAGCGAGCGATATAAATACCCTATACTCGGTATCTCTATCTTGTCCATGTTCTATACTTTGTAGAATTTTATAGCTTTTAGTGAAATTAACTTTGATACAGATGAAGCTTTAACTCAAAGCAATATTATTATGTTAGCATTCAGTATAAACCGAGTGAACTACTCGGTTGGTATGCTATAAAACCGGAAACTGCGTAGAATAAGTATACATGTGCAACCGGCTTTGAAGTAAATAAAACAATAATAATGCAGAAAGCTTAAATACACACCGTGAATTCAATAATGCAAACTTTATTTATTTTCTTTGTTATTATTGCCTGAAATAATGAGTCTTTGTAACAATAATAATATAATGTGAGACGGATATTTAATAATGTTTTTTTTTTTTTGCTTTTTTAAACAGGTATTTGAAAGCTGTAATTAAATAATGGGCAAATGATTTTCTTAAAATCAACTATATCGTGACGACTTTTTCTATAAAATATAAGCGCTCATATAACGCATTTCACCGTGTCCAATGAATAGATAACGCCGATGGTCCCATAAAAGCACCCGAAGGCCTTTCCAAGACGTCTTTTTCGCGAACAACGCAGACCCTAAGTCTCGACCGCAACCGTTTCGTGAATATAATATGTAGACGCATAATCACGTCTAATGTCCTTAAAATATGTCGCCCGAAAAAGATAAAAAATGAAATAATAAAATATAATTATTATTGTAATTTGTTTTCGTCGTTTAACGTTCGCTCGCCGTCTGTCTCGTCATCGGACGACATACCGCATAATTTTACTCTTAAACTCCAAAGTTCAACGAAGCTGGCACTCGTTTTGTTTTATTTTGTCGGCTGTCAAATTACCATAACGGAAAAGTTTCAGAATTATAATATTTTGTCAGTGCGTCTTGAAGACGGCGCGGCGGCGTCACACAGCGTACTACAACTATCGGAATATCGGATTGTATAATATAAATTCGTGTGTCTACATTCGTATATTATACTCGTTAATATTAAAACCTTGGCTGGTAGCAATTGGTATATTATTTTTCCATGGTATCGTTCTATTTTCTCCACACGAACGATAGAGGGCGGTGGATGTTATATTTGTATTAATTTTTTTTTTATGCATATCGACGGCTGATGGCTGCAAGCCGTAAATTAAACCGATGTAATATATTAATATTATTATGTCATAATAAACGTGATCCATACAATATGCGGTCAATCGAATGTGTCCGATAAAAAGTTAACGCCGATGGGTCCATAAAAGCACACACTCACGCACACACTTGCCCTTGCCACGACTTTCGGCGAACAATCCAGAACGTTATGTCACGAACCGTTTCGTGTTCTTATATAATACAATAAGGTAGACGCATAATATTATAATAATGTCCTTTTAAATGCCGTCCGATAAAAATAAAATATTATTATTATTATTATTATTATTATTATTATTATTATTGTTACTGTATAATTTGTTTTCGTCTGACGTTCGCCGTCTGTCTCGTCATCGGACAACATACCGCATACTTTTACTCTTAAAAGTTCAACGTCACTGGAACTCGAATTATTTTCCTTTTCCGTCTGTCAAATTATGATATATTTTACCATAACGGAGAAGTTTCAGAATTATTATTTGTCGGCGCGTCTTCAAGACGGCGGCGCCACATATAGTGCTCTACGCTATAAGATTGTATGAACTCGTGCTTTTACGTATATAATATATACACTTATTAATATTAAAACCTTGTCTGGTAGTTTGTGTATTATTTTTCCATGTTATCTGTATCGCGCTATTTTCCGTGCACGAACGAGGGCAGTGGATATTATATTTTTATGAATTTTATAAATCGACGGCTAATGGCTGTAAACCGTAATTAAATCGATATAATCGTATATGATAAACGTAATTAGATTATGTTATGTTGAACGTGACCTATGTGGCTACATTCTGTGCCAATGCCCCGTCCAATCCCTTCACGAAGTTACCAGTATTAATCGTAGATATATAAATACCTAATGTATTATTTTATTGTATTTTAAATCCTCACTAGAAATGCTTTTATGTCGTTATTACGATTTTCTCTCGAGTTTAACTAAAATGATTTTCATTTTATGCACAATATATTATTACATACCCAGTAGGTACCTATATACATATATTGTGTAATTAACAACAATAACACATGCTTTCATTACTACTGCAATTCTCATTTCCACCGTTATCCTAATAATCATTTGACATTTAATAATAGTACAGAATACGGTGAGCTCGGACTTCAAGAGCTGACTTCCGAGACTTGGAGTCCTGTGGAAATTGCACAGAACTCTGTTGTTAAAAATATGTGAAATGTTATTTATTATTATTCTAATAAAAAATATCAAACTATAATATAAATATAGCATCGAAGAATAAGTACACTTTTTGTTATCATTTTAAATATTGATTTTTGTCATTCTTAGAAAATTAGAAATAAAATAAAAGCATAATATCGGTGATATTTAGCTAAAATAATATACAAAATATACATTTATATAAACGCCGTTGTATAATAATATTCAATGCATAAAAATTATCAACACTTAACTTTTAGCAAATATTTATTTAAAACTGATTAAATTAAAATATACCTAGGTAGGTATACCTAATAATAAAAGAATATGTATTTTGTAAAGTTTTTAGATAATTTGTATAAATGCTCAAGACATTTTAACGTTTTAATGGAAAATGTATCCAATCTTGAGGTGTGTTCAAAACCCTTCGCAGTCTTTTTTAAAAAAAAACTTCTTAGGTTATGCAAAAATTATTAGTCTGAAGTAGGTACCACCTGTGTCCATCATTTTCAATCGATTTATGAAAGTTTTAGAGGTATTGTAGACTGTTGTGCTTCATAATGTTTTTATACGATATAAAATCTTCATCGCCACAGTTTTAGATATTAACTTAAAGGGTATTAATTAGGTATTGAAAATAAAGTAATCATAATTTACAATAGTTTTGAATTGAAATTTGGTTTAAAAACATACTTATTATTAAAATCTATTTGAAATTCAATCTGTGACTTAACGGTTGTATTGAAACAAAATGTTGAAATACTTAGTAATCATAATATTTTTTAGGTTTATTGATTCTAAATGAAATTTATGTATTAGTGATATTATTATTATTTTGTTTATAAAACAAAGTTTGATTTGCTCCAAGAATAAATGTTCAAAATATTTGAACAGCATTTTTGGGATTTATGTTATTCATAAACATTATTTTATGTTCTGTTGTAAATATGAGAATACTAAAACGTTTATTTAGGATAAAGATATATTTATCGTACCTACGAAGTAATATTCGTATCCCATAATAATATTTGCTTTGTACTAATAATATAATATGATTATTCACATAATACTCTGTATATGCTTAGTGCCTTTATGCATTTTTGAATATTTGAAACATTTATAAAAGACCATTTTATTTAGAATATTAATATACCATTACGGAGCACTGTGCCTTACCGATAAAGCTCATGTGTAGGCTTTATTTCGTAAACGATGCTACGCAAAATTAGCAGTAACGGGTAACCATCTACTTATGACAATAATCGGTTTACTATTTCACGATGATCGTACAATAACATGGTTTGCCTGCTATAATTTATATTGCACACAACTTCAGCCGACCCACAATATTGTTATAAGTGCTGAAAATCGGCTGTTAAGTATTGATTTATATGTCATAATAATTGTGAAAATAAATTAATTGTGTAAAATAAACTTCAGTATACCACAAGGTGCGTTTCCCAATATATATCCGAAATATTTCCACCTATGAAATTGTTTATTAGTGACCACAATAAAATAATAACCGGTTCCTGTAATATTATTAAAGTATAGGTTAAGTCTAAAGTATAAATACTTCAAAATAATTTTACTTCTTTGTCGAGCTTTTGTAACCACAATATTTTTGGCCGCCATAGTTAATCATTATTTCCCTTCATATCTTCCTATCCTGGAATTATCCATTCGTGTAGGTACTTTATAGTTTTTCCAAAATAATTTATAACATGAAATATTGAAATATCATCAATACAACTCTAACTCAATAAACGAATGTAATAACTGTGATAGTATTTATAATGTTAATATGTAAGTACATTTTTTTAATTGATTCATTGTGCCTACTTTTGAACAAACAATTTATGAATTTACAAGTCACAACGTATTTTAATTAATTTTAGTTTAATTAAATACTCAATTTCAATACAAACAGTATAATATTATACAGAATATACCACAATTATTAACTTTTATGTTAAATGTACCCGATTTAGTCTTATTACATAGAAGTTTTAATTAAACTCGATAATATATATTACATTTAGCGATTATCATTTTATGAGATGAGCATATCATATGGTATAACATATTATTCATTAAAAATGTAATAATAAATAAAATTCACCAAATTGCAATGTCCTTAAGAACCATAGCTAGTATAGATAAAATAAATTCAATAATTTAATAAACTAATACTAGTTTATGGTAATCAATACAACAAATACAATTTTAATTCTACTTTTCTTTTGAATTTTTGAAGTGCATTGTATATTAATTGGATAATTTAAATTAGTAAAATAATATGAAATACAATACCTATATCAGTACAATAAAAATTATTTGTAATTCACAATTATTAATCAATTAAAAAAAGTGAAAACTGAAAACAATGAATATTTTAATAAATAGTATTTGTAAGAAAATTATGCAATCTATTTTGAACAAAATAACCAACATGATAATATTATATATTAATTAACTATGTTTTACGTTTATATTCTTTTTTCCTATACTATACACAATCAGACTTCATGCAACCTGTGATTTTTATCCATCATATTATTATATTCAGAGCTAAGTGAGGAATGTATAAATTGGCTGTAAGCACAGCATAGTGACTTTGTTATTTATCTGTGACTACTTTTTTGTGTTAAATAAAGGCTCGACAACTTTTATACGACACCTTTATGGACAGAAAATTAAGCCTTTGTAGCGCTTTTTCAATTTTTTCCAACAGTGTTTCCAATCGTAATGAAAATCTACAGATTATCGTCGAAAATGTTTTTAAAAAAAATTGACTGCAAGGCTGGATTAACCGGGTAGGTATCGATCAGAATTTTCATTCAATCACATCAATACTCTAAAATTAAATTTCATAATGTCCAATTATTTATTGATATTTTAAGGAAGTTTGCACCTTCCAAAGGTTTCAACGAGTTAGCTTGTACAGCTATGCAAAAGTTCACGCTTTTGAAATAGATCCCAGAATTGTGTTTTAATTTAATTCAGTAATTTGCATTAAAGTGTTGTGTTTAAATATTGTTTCAATTGTTTCAATTATTATAATTTTGAATATATTTTCGTTCATTCTCGACTACAATAAAAAATTTAATTCAAAATAAATAATAACATTTGATTTAAATTGAATAATTTCAAGCCAATGTAGCCAGCTGGCACTGTGTTTTTAACCAAACACAAATATTTATAAGATAAACTCATTTTATCCTAAGGTTTTAAAAATTCAACTAAATTCAACTTGTCAAATAGTTTATATTTTATATTTTGAAACGTAATACAAAAGGCATAAGCAATGATCAATACATATATAATATCTGCTACGACCATAAATTGTAGTATATCATTTTTATAAATTCCAAGTATGCTGAGTAAGAGTTTTTTAAAATGTATATATTATAAGTTTATATTATTATATATACATATATCACCCGTTATTATATTATGATGATTTTTAAAAAGCAAAGACAGTTATCCTAATATTTCAAAAATATATACAGGTAAACTACCCAGGTACGCTAACTCCCTTATTTAGTAATGATTTTGATTTTCAGGATTTTTAAGGTAATATACTTAGTAGTTCAAATTTTGATTCGAATGAATTGACGTTATCGAAAAATTACAGTAAAAAAAGGGAAGTCATCATTTGAAAAACAAAGTTTCTCAAGATACTACTTAAATGGTATAAAAAATATAAATCTGTGAATATATGCCCTTTTAGTCCATATATAAAATAATTCAAAACTCAGAATTTGAATAGTTGCATTATAAAAGCATAAAAGGGGGTGGCATGATTGGTGAATAACACTGTATAATAATATATAATAATATAATATTTTAAAAAACCATTTAAAGTATAAACAAATTTTCTTTCTTTAAAGTCGTTTTCCTTTTTCAACAGTAAATAGTTCATGGAAGGTGGTTCCAAGATAACCGGTAGTTGCTTGAATATTTGCTTGTAAATTTATAAGAAGCCTAAAAAAATAAATACAATAATTATTAATTTACATGAATTTGTAAAATCATATTTTCATGATGAATTATTGTTTTTGATGTATACACAGATAATAAGATGGGATAGGTAAACTACTACCTACCGATTGTATTATATTATATACAAAGAAATAAAAATGCTTCACAGTAATCATTATATTTGATTAGTAAACAGCAGTCAATTCCATGAAAATTCAGAATGTTTTATTTATTTTTATTTGTGTTATATGGCTTAAAAGTTTTAAACTAAAATTTGTAATACAATTATTTCAGTTTACTAGACTTGACATTTTGTTGAATATTATTTTATTTTTCTCATGCTTTATGAACTGTATACGCTTTATAGATTAAAACAAATTATCATAACACAATATTCTCCTTGCACGCCTCAAGGTAACATAATTAAATTCATGAAAATTAACTATACACAGGGTGGTTTTTTTATCGTTATCCAGGTATTTGGTATTTTTTCATATATTTAGATGTTCATACATTTGGAGCATGGAAAAAAATATAAAATAGTTTGTCCGAAAAAGTAATATCATTTTATACCCGGGCAAGATATTGTCTGGTAGACGATAAAAATTACCTCCCGCAGTAAGTTAGCGTAGTTAGTCATACAATGTAAATACAATTAATAATAATTTAATATAAAGAATGTTATGTTACATTAAACTGGATAATAAGAATATTGCAAACGAATAGATGAACTACGATGTCGATACATGGTTGCCATGTTTTGAAAATTTCATTAAGGGGGGGCTGAGGTATGATCCACTCTTTATTTATCTAATTTTTGAATTAAATAGCTTTACTTAATGACATATATTATTTTGAATGCAAAAGAAACCATCTCTTTGGCGAATCTTACCTCTCTTTCGGAATTCCAAGAGTTTGATGCATATAGTCAGTTATAACTTCCATGTGTTTGGGATTCTCTTCTGGTCCCAAACTCCCAATGCTTGTTATTTGAATAAATCCACAGGGATCATTGGACCCACCAAGTGTCATTTTTACACCCGGGTTCACCGTTGCTACGCAATACTATAAATAAGAAATAGTTAATTATTAATTTTATACTTCAACATTTTTAATAAATACATTTATAAACGACTATTGTTACATAACTAATGAAGTAATTATAACATTTTAAAAATAAAATATTAGGAAATTATTATTTTTTTAGTATTGTTTTTTTGTCCAAAGTACAAAAAATCACCAAATATAATTTATTTTCTTCCAAATTATATTGACTTAGTTAAATTAAATCTAATTAGAGACTATTAATTTTAAGTCTATGATAAGATAACTCAATACGTACAACTATTGTCGTGTACTAAAAAATAATCAAAATTTAAAAGGCGGGTAAGTGGATTTTGCTCTGCAGTACAGTAGGTTACAAGTGGTTATAATGGTTGGCTTTAAATTTGAATTCAATGATATAATATCATTGTATAAGAAAAACGATTCTGAGCGGAGACGGATTGTCAGTGTGAATATTGAACATTAAATTTATATTGTCATTACCAATTATTAATATGGTAGCCGGTAAGTAACAAAATAAGAACATCGCTACTTGAGAAATCGAGTGAATATCCAATGTTGTAAAAATTTAAACTTCAAACGCTCATTAAAACTTAATTTGACTTTCTTATAGACTTTTTTAAAGGTATGTAAATTTATAAGGAATCTTGTATTACTATTTAAAATCTTAGATTTAAAAATAACATTTTTTAGGAATTTCTAACTTAAATATTTTGCACATTTTCGTGATTTTTACGTATATTGTCAAAATCCGAACTTTAAATGCTTATAAAAAAAAATTACAACTATGTATTTTTATTATTTTTCAACTGCCATTGTAACATTATATATTATAAGTCTTGTATTAAATGTGCAAACTTTTAGACCCAACGAATAACATTTTATTGATATATTTAGAAAAAACCCTAAGAAAATTGGAAACGGAAAATTGAAAATGCAAATATAAACGATCAGTGAAAATTACATCTATCTACGGACATTTGTGTTACACAAAAAACCAAAATCGATTTTGTCAAAAACTGATGTAAAAATTCCCGTTTTGCTTAATTTTTATTTTGTTTTTCCCTTCGCTTTGATACTGTTGAATAAAATCGAAGCAGTTTTACTACCACAAATGGTGATAATAGACACACACACAAAACAAACATCATTGTAAAATCAATACATTCGATGCTCCGCTCAGAATCTAAAAAGAATTGATTACATTATACTTACTGATTGTCTTTTCCCTAGATTTTTAGAAAGAAGACTAGTGCATGTGCCCAAAAAATCCTCTGGAATTTTTGAGGCTGGTAAATTTGTGTCTAAGCTTAAACGTGGCATTTTGTTATTTTACAGAACGTATATTACTTCACTAACAATTAAAACAAGAATAGATCGTAGTTGGACGGAACGTTCATATTTATGTTATATACCAAAACATTGACATAATTGTTATGTCTTACTCATTTTTTTTTTATCAACTGATAAAATAATATTATATAAATAATAAAACAAAATAAGTGATAAAATCTTAAAGTAACGTAATAAGAACATATTCAATAAAAAAAAATACCACACATTATTTGTAATCTATTATACGTAACCCACTTACCACACATTGATTTTTTATACTTAACGAGGGATATTTATAATTAATAAAGTTATGTTATAATAATTTACAATTGATGATATAACTTTTTTTTGCTACCTATTTGCTATAATATTATTATATCAAGTTGTTGAATTATGCAATGTACATTTTGTGCAACTTGTGACTTAAATGTTGTGTAAAATCGTAGCAATAATTAAAACGTTGAAGAATATAAATATGCTTAGAATTTGTTTGTTAAAAATCGTTTATTTTTATTAATTTACATTTATAAATAAATATTTTTTCAAGTTATTTAGTGCATTCTAGTTGAATCCCTAGCTACATCGATCTACATGGAATAATTTGATTTGTCGATTATTTACTTTTTTTGTCCGACATATCATTTTTACTTCGACTAACTATGTAATATATTATATTTTCGAGGGATCTCCAAAAAGTAAGTTTACCTAGGAAATCAAATAACTGTGTTAATTTACGGCAGGATATAAAATATTTTTCATCATAATCGCCATTCCTCGCTATACGTATTTCATTATGTTGCCTTGTAATGTAAGCCTTTTCGGTAAAGTAAGTGTAATTTTTTAGTACCTATTCGGTAACTTTTGGTGATGACTTCAATTACACTTTCCAATGATATTCCTCTGAGACAGTTCACGAAAAATGAAAAAATGTGCTGCAATCCTGACACGTTTTTTTTTTTAAATGTCGGTGCAATTTTCGATTATTCCTGAGCCCTGACATAGGGAAACTTACTGGTTGGATAACACCTCGTATATCAAATAAATTCATATCCGTGTTTGTTAAATTGAACTAGGTACAAATGTACAGTCAATATTCGTTTATATATTATTTAAAAATAACTTTAATGAATATACATTAATACGTATGAGCAAGAAAGAGAGAGTAATATGAAAAAAAAAAAAATAAAAACAAAAGTTGAAGTAATGCGTTACATATGGTCATAGGTTTCGTAAACATGTCAATTGCATTCTATACTGCTTTTTTTAATCATATTACTACAGTTTTTTTCTAACATCTTTGGTAATCAATGAATGGTTAGCAACTCATACGTTACTGATAGCCGATAGGTTTCTTGGAAGTTAATCAATGTCAAGGACCATTTGAATTAATATCATTCAGATGATTGTGTAATCGTAATGAGTTACTTATAATATGCTTTGTACATACTAATACGCGGTATATTATAATATTAATTCAAACTATTTAAAGTTTATTATCTTAAACAATAGAGTCGCAGCGGAAGTATAACATGCAAACTAATGATCATAGATAAGAAACTTTAGTGCTTATCCGCATCTAGCGTATCTATCTAAACTTGAAAACATTATTATTATCAGTATACTGTCTAATTCAATATTTTATTTATAAAATATATAATATTATCTTTAGAATAGTTTTTGTATCATAATATGAAATATAAAAGTAAAATTAAAATTAAAATTTTAAAACTTTAAGTCGAAGCTGTTTAGGTTGTATTGATTGGACGGAGGTAAATAATATGTAGAATAATCAACTGAACAAAAACTAAAATACAGTGAGTGTGTGTTTAACCGGTAGTCGGTAAAAAATGTTGCGTGGAAAAAAAGCACAAGTAAAATCTAACAGACCGAAAACTTCGAAAAAATAAATATACGACACGAATCGTTCTCCGGTAATAAATCTCGCGCAAATAAACCCACAGATAAATAAAAGCGCACGTGTGTTAAGTACACAGAACTGTACTATACAAGTCTGTACTCTGTAATATAATGTTTAAGTATGAAGTATGCGTACAAATCACTAAATAATATTTTGTCACCACCTGTAAAATCACTCCAAACCACTCGCATAAATCCACCCAACGACAGTTTTTAAACATTAACTTGACTTGGAAAACGTTACTTTTGCCCAAAAATTCAATTGGATGGTCTTATCCAAAATTGTGTATTTGAAAAGCTATAATAGCTTATTATTCAAATCACTTTCACATTTTATACAATAAAACCTCAATATAATTATAGTCCCTGCCGAGTGCTAAGTGAGAAATAAATTGAAAAACCCAAACAGAACTAAAATGACTCACATAAATAAATCAGAAATAACATATATAGAAAATATAGTTAAAAGGTCAAAATCTTTCGAAAGGCCAACTTAAACATGAGAAAAACCAAAATCATATACCCGTTTCCGACTAAATCTATTTCGTTTTTCCACGTCTCAGAATTTTTATTATTTCACAAGGTTATAATACTACCTACAATCTACATATCACTAATTACCATCAACTGTTGGAAAAATGTTGTTATTTTACTGTTGAAACCGGTGATACGGGGGTAATTGTAATTTCAGAACAGAATGATTCATAACTAATAAATTTAAAGACCCAAAACGAGATTCTTAAGATTCTTAATCTCTACAAAAGCATTAAGAGGAAAATATAAAAATGAGTAGGTATCCAAGAAACACAAGAATGACAAATTCTTTTTTAAAGGTTTTTATTTTTTTATTTGAATAATAAACTTATAAATTATTTGTTTTCTATCATAAAATGTATCAAATAAATTGTAATCAAGCTAGTAAAATTAGTAATAACTGAATGTATTCAGTATTTTGACAAACAGTGTTGTCTCAATATTTAAAACCACTTTTTAGTAGGTAAAAGTATTTAAATTTATTTTTAGTGAAGTCAATGTGGGTAGATTCATCAAAATATCGAATGAATTTTGCAAAAACAACTAATATTGTTTTTCGTCAAATATGGTTTTGTTTGTGTGTTTTTATTGCAAGTTTTTTTTTTCAATAATTGACACTGTTCATGCGTCAACTGATATTTTATTGAGTATAGCATTACATGAATAATTTGATTAAATTTATTTTATTTCACCATAACTATAACAAAAAAAACAGACTACCCTGCAGTAGTGATCGAAACTATTTGAATATTTGAATATTCAAGACTCAGGTAGGTACTCGATTAAACAGTAAAATTGTCCGAATTTTAACTTCACAGTGTTGTATGATACCCGCAATTATTAATATATTAATATGATTACCGGGTATATAAGGAAATACTGTGCAAAAACATTATAATTAAAAAATGTATAAAAAAAACATGATTCGATGAAAATAACATTCATTTGATATTCTAGATTATGTTTTCATTCGAGGTAATTTATATAGGTAATATATACTATAGGCGATATAGATATTAATACAAACGAATAATTATAAAATGATAAATCGATAATATAATAATAATAATAATATAGTCGGTAGAAGTATTGATCGACGTGTCTTTGAAATATTATATTTCAAGTGAAAATATTGGGTTTTTATAACACAATTTATTGTACCTGTGTACGAAATATTATGTTGCGAATGTAATTAATATACCTATGGCTAGGTACCCATAATAGTGATTGGCACACACGTGTTCCTAACCAACCGTACCAACCGTCCCAACCCTACCGTTCCAACCCTACAGGCTAATAACCTCAGTCGTGGAAACCTTAAATCTAAAAAAAAAAATAAAAAAATACTGATTGGCAATAAATACTCATCGTGTGTCCGCGTATACGACAGCAGAGTGTTGTGACAGGATCAGGCAGCACACAAGTGGTTTGGATAAAAATATTGTACAAAATCCACGCGGATAACTTGCCTGTGGACTGTGGTAAGTATAATGATATAACACAGTGGTCTGCCGATTAAAAATAGGAACTATAAAACAAACAAAATTGCGGTGTCCTAAAGTTCTGCATGACACACCTCATTAGACTAAAATATTACCGTCTGAAGTGAATTTGAGTTCTCGGTTGACAATTAAAATTCATTCGGCGAGTTTAATTTTTCCTATTAATCACCCAAAACATTATTTTCTGGTTCCGAAGTAATTATTCCTGATTAGAGTATAAGACAAACATTATAATATAATATACAGCCTATCTCTAATATTACCTATTGGAAGTTGAAATTGAATCGTTATCGACTATGGGATGAGGTTAAATTGAAAAGTAGCTTATAATTGTGTTTATAACTGTAACAATTTAAATAAACAATAACTATGTAGGTACACCATATTGTGATTTCATTGTTTTGCAATACCGACGTCGCGACGAGTTTGTAGAATTTTATTAAATTTACCAACTCAAACTATTTCCTTCCAGAGATCACAATAAGGATTATATTAGGTGATAAGAATTTCCATCTATATTTAAAAAAATAAGTTTGTACATAATGAATGAATAGTTTTTCTCTATTTTCCTGGGTACAAAATTTGGTTGAGCAAACTTTATCTTAAAAAACAATTTTAAAAAAGATTTAACATATTTATTGCATGCTTAATACACATAGTTAAGTAAGTTATTTAAAAATATAAAACACATTTTTGTACTTAAAAGTTAAGAAAAAGTAAGTTAAAAAAAATTAATTTAAAATACGGTTCTTATTTATGTTGAACAGTTTGTTAAGAAAATTTAACAATCAAAATATACTTTTATTCCAACACTTTTATAATATTATTTTTTACGAGCTCTGAAAAGTATTAACTCTTGTATTGCTGTTGTTTATTAATTTGATATAAAAAAAAAGAAACATTATGAAACTCAAAATATATAATTTGTTTTAATTATTTGTTAATAATCTAGTTTGAAATAATTACATAAAGAACATTACGATTCCATTAAAATATTCTTGCTGAATTAAAATGTTATATTATTATTTCTTTCTTTTTTTTTTTTACGTTAAATATTTAAATAAAAATTTAAATTAAACACCTAATGTATGGTATTAAATAACTGATTAATAAAAAATGGAAAATTTAATGTGTGTAAAAAAAGTTTTTGCAAACAATATATTAATAAATTAATATGTGAAAAAAAATTATTTTACGTCATATGTATCAAAGAATGATCAGTTGCTTTGAAACCCATTTTTCACATTCAAAGTTCATCTACACAAGACACGTTATATTATTATGTGTAGACATGGCGTAACAACGAAGTAATTAGTATTATATGACTTGATGTGTATTATGCTCATATTTTAAACGTAATTATTACATAATTATCCTTTTACAATCAGTTTTCTCTTATGTAAACTAAAATCTGATATACAGTGAAACCTTTAAACACCGGACACTCTCGGTCACTGAAATTTGTACGGCTGTTAAGAGGTTAGGTTCTCAAAGGGTTCAGTTTGTAGACAATTTGTAGTTTTTTCCCAAAAAACACGTTTGCTATTTTCAGGAAGTAGCTGCTATTTAGAGGTGTCCGTTAGGAGAGGTTTCGCTGTATATTTAACGCATACAAAGTATATTATATACATAGTCACTAAACAAAGCATTATATTACAAAATAATAATATATTTATGATATTTATAGAATTTTATTCATCTAAAAATATCTATAATTTACTTAATATATTATTATAATGCATTCATTGTATCCTATATATTTCTATAATGTTGTATATATGCACAACATTGAGGATAAGTAATCTACAGATACACCACATTCGTGTACTCTGTTTTTCAGATAACTCAAAAATCAATGTCAGTTGAAAGTTAAAATAATAATAATTATGATATGCTGTTTAGTAATGTAATTTAATGATGACCAGTCACATCGTTAAGTCCTATCAGCTGATACACACCACTGTCGTAATACCGTTGGTTTTTTTTTTTTTTTGTATGTTAATTTAAGTATAATATAGTTTTTAAAATAATATTTAATATTTTAATGTATTGTGATATTATATATTGTTAAGTGAATACGTGTAAGAAATATTTAATGTAAGTTTATAACATAATTATAGTAAGGTCGTTATATCCGTATAATGATCGAACTACGTTCTAGGTAACTGAGGAAAGAATATCAATAGTTTTAAATTTTAGTGGCTAATATTAAAATAAAGTTATAATTAATAAATATGCGATACTAAATTTATTTGTTAAAATTAAATAGCTTAGGTACTAAACTCTAGTAGTGGTTACACATGAAAAAAAAAAGGTACTAAACTCTTATTGTACTGAATATTAGCGCGTAAATCGTGTTTCAAAAAAGCAACCCAGATACTGATAAATTATTCTATATTTTGTGGCTCATAATGTGACACATAATTTTAAATCAAATAGTGTATTAACATTTTTTGCTGTTGTATATAATGTAATATTTTCCACCATTACACATAAATACATAATACTCACAAAAGGATACAATATGACTACTTGCAGAAAATATGCTCTTATAATATTTTTTTGAAAATAATTCCTATATACAGGGTATAACAGGAAGACGTGACAGATACAATAACTTTTGTCGTAATCAACTCATGTTCTATAATTTATATGCTCTTGCGTTATTTAATCTGCAGTAGCATTTTTTTTTTTTCCCAGGTCATCCTGTTACACCCTGTATTATATATTATTTAAAAAAAAATTATTCTTATACCTAGTTGAAAATAATAAATATAATCAATGCACCACATTTCCGCGCGAAGAGTTATAGCTATATAGGTAGTTAAATACCGTTTAAACGTTTAGTGTTGACTAGTTGGTAACAAGCAAATATTTTAGATTCTGAGCTGAGCAAGGAATACATCGGTTTTACATTAATGATATTATGTGTTGCGGGTCTTACGTCACGCCTTGGAGTGGACAATTTACCTCAACTTTCGGAACGTGGTTTCTAGACACTAGTAGTACTTTGGATGGTCAAAGGTAGAAAACACCAGGTGTTTCACTTAAAAGTTGTAAGAAACTAACAAAAAAACAGAAATATTTTGATCTTTTATTCACAATGATCTTCGATAAGATAAATGCCTTTATTGTAATTAATAAAAGATTAACCATAGGAATTTTAAATGTTCACCAAACGCATATATCGGTATTTTATAGAAATTATATATAGAATTTCATATATTAAATAATATTTAAATGCGGGTTTTTTACAGTAATAAGTATAAAAATTCTGATTGAATAGCATAAGTTTCGATTTTTTTTAGGCAATTAAGTTTTTTTTAATTTCCAAGATAGCCGTTTTGTTGATCATATTTTTTAAAACAGTTCAAAAAAAAAAAAGCGGGTAAGTGGAAGTCCCGCTTTACTGATACAGTAGATTACAAGTGGGTCCTCTGTATAATGGAATGTATTACATTTGAATTCAATGATATCATATCATCGTATACGAAACGATTCTGAGCGGAGACGGTTCATTGGTGTGGATATTTTATATTGTTATTATATTTTATTGTAGCCTATATGTTGATTTAATATTATAAATTACAACAAAATACTAAAATCGTTATTTTTATTTTAATTCATTTCTATGATGATAAACAAAGCGTTGGAAATTAAAATCCCATTTTTAGCGGTTTTTTGTAATTTGTCCGGTGGTTCTTCCTGTGGCATTAAATAACTATTGAGAAAATCAAAAAATGACCTCTCTAATTTACCATCTTGATCCTATTTTCTAAAAGACAAGATACTATATGTTGAAATCAAAGCACTCCTTCTGGTAGAAATTTCGTATACAGGATATATAAAAAAAAAATAAATAAACACCATTGTATAACCACTAGATCCTTCACTCCGCTCAGAATCTAAAATAACAACTGTACTGCAGTCTTGAAACTTTTTGTCATCAAATTTACTTTACACAATGACATTTTCAAAATATTTAAACTGATTTAAAGTTTATACAAACGAAACAAATTTCAAACCATACTACCCGTCAGTATATTGAAGAAGATTATTCTATTTTTCGGTTAAAATTTGTGTCAACCATGAAATCCTAATAACATAAACTATCCTTAGAAATACATTGATGCTGACCCACTCATCTCTTTCGTTCATAATTGGAACTTTTCTTTAAACGTTGAATTAATATTTATCTTTGAAGTAAAATCAATTCACATAATATGTATATTCCAGTGACCTATATTATGATCAATTACTAGAAACCTACTAGGGGGAGAATTCTCCTTTTTAAATAATCAATATGGTTAAATATAAATTATGTTAAAAATAAAAAATAAAAGCTATAATATCGTGGTTTTAGAAATATGATATTTTAATTTAAATTACTAAACAATGAGATAACGCGTGGAAAATACTGTTTGGTAGAGTGGTTTCATATATTATTTTGCAAAAATTAATTTAAATGTAATCATTTTTTGTAATTAAAAATGAAATCTCAAATGAAAATGTAATAGTTAAATTACTAAATAGTTAGGTAGGTATTAAAATATTTTCAAACATCAAATTGTCGTTTAATGATAAATGTTTACTTTCCGAAAGCTCTTCTGAAAATCCACTTATTCGAAAAAATACAAAACTAAATTAATATTAACTAACCAAATTTATCGGCACTTACTATTACTCGGTTTATTCTTATAAACCATTAGTCATAATTTAATGTGTCTTTGATTATTTTAAAAAATATTTTTACCCGATCATTACTGATGATTGTTGAACTATAATATTTACTTTTAATTGAAATCGTCGATATGCTAATTAATTTTCAAATATTTCATTAAGTAATTAAAAGAATATCGTAACTATCGTTAACTAATAAATTATTATTCTAGTGCATAAATATATTTTTGTAATTTTTTATCCTTCAGCATTTACGATTTCACAAATCTAATGTGAATTAAATAAATAAAAAGGTAAAAAAAAAAACAATGCAGAAAAATATTAGTATTCACTTTTCAGTTATCACTTTTTGATATTCTGTTTCAAATTGTAAGTGCGAGTTTGTGACTATAAAATGATTAAAATTTCGCACGGCCGCTTTCACTTGAAAATTTCGACCGACTTCTCGTTTAACTGTATTATTTTTATGTATATATTATTATATACCATTATATTTAAAATCTTGACAAAATAAATTAAATAATAAAAACAAGATTACGAGTTAGTAACGTTGAAACTAATTATAACTACCAATGAAAAATAAAACCTATGTAACATCAGTGATGTTTATTTGTACATTTTTTTATTTTTTTTCCCCGTCTTTCGGTGTACATTCGGCAACGTTCCCTGAGTTGACTCGGCGTACTAGGTTGGTCCAATTGCGTTAACAATATCTGATACTTGCCCTGGCATTCACTATGGCGTTTTATCAACGACTCCAGTTCACCATGATTGCCGGTCGTACTGTTTAAGTCTTTTATGATCTTTTTGAGGACACCGATGAGCGTTAACAACTCATTGTGGAACTCCAAGTTGGTGGACAGCGGTCCCACACAGCCACCGGTCGTACAAACTACACACGTCTTCCGTTAAGCGATCCGTGTTGGTTTTGATAACCATTTAAGCTTCATACACAGACATGGTTTGATTTTGCAGATTTCGGTGCAATCCTAAAGTAATTCACGAATTAATGATTTATAAATGTATGCATTTATTCCTAATATATAATAATTTACGTTTAAACACATATTTTGATAATGGATCACTTGATAAAAATGTTCGTGTGCGTGCGTGCGTATGCGTGCGTTTTGATCATTGTATAAGCTGTTTAAATGTAAATTAGTTTAAAACTATACATCAATTAACGGATTAACCGAAATTATATTGGTGCACACATATTGCATAATAATAATTCAATCAACCAGTGTTTGTTAAATAATAACACCAATTGTTTGGATAATCTATATGAAATTTGTCGAGTCTAACACGTCATTCATGAATTAACTGCCAATATGTTTGACAAAATATAGTATTACGAAGCAACGTGGAAATTATGATTCATAACTAATTCAACCAACATTTTAATTTACACTTATAAAAATTTTAGTACCTTTAGGTACCTAAACAAATAAATTATATAAATATATTATTATATTATATATTTTGATGAATAATTGGTTACATTTTTATTAATATCTAATAGTTTTATTAACGTTTTCTTGGTATGTTTTGATTTCAAAAAAAATCACGGATATAACACGAATTTTAATTGCTAGCCATTCGTCTTGCTTCGCTCAGGTTATTGTAATATAATAATATATTTAAAAGCTGTAATAGATCATTACTTGTAGTTACAGCCAAAATTATATTTTAAGCATTGTGGTAGAGCTGTTGATAGAACGTTTATCAAAATATTGTAAATGCGAGTAATTATAAAAGAGCAATTTACGATCGAGGTATATCTATACTGTTTTTAAACTTTTTTTTAAAAATTCAAGTAATATTTGCAACATGTTACATCGAAAAACAATAAGGGCGTTTGATAATTTCAGTAAAAAAAGGACATGAACAACTAGTAACAACGCATAAAGGCATGCCTAACAATGACTCATCGCGGTATACCGTCCCTATTTTTTACGATTTTCTTTCTGTTCAAAAGTGTTGTCGAAAATAATTACGGATTTTACCTAACCGGTCTGAGCTAGGTATGCCACTTATATTGTGATCGAATAACATAATATGAATTGTATTCAAAACAATCACAGTTTACGATTTTACATATTGGGTGCTTATTGTAATCAGCTGCAGACTGAGCGTAGGCGAAACTGTTAACGTGACTAAAAATGTTACTAGGCTCATCCTACATAGATGTTGTGTTGTTGCGACCGGCTGACCGAGACAAGTAACACAGTTCATCTTAATTAATCGTGACACAACGTCGGCGACCTCTAAAGTAATTAAAATATCACGGTAATCCATTAGCCCGAAACACGTGTTACCTTTTATGGACTACAAAAGATCGCGTTGGTTACTTAGGAACCAACCACAATTAATTCGCCTGCTAATATTTTTGCGTGGTAGTGTGTGCGTGTTGGGGTGAAGGGGGGGGGGGGGGTAGGAGGGTTACTCTTTTGGAACTGTATGTATGAGATACGTCCCGGTTGTATAGTGTTGTGAACTCGCAGAGACGACAGTCATAATATTATCTGCGCTAATTATTAATGTTTGTAATATAATTTGTGAGTCACCAGAGAAAATAAAAAATTAATTACGTATAAAAGTTTGTGCGTAAAAGTACTAAAGAAAAATAATAAAACGTTGTTGACCTACTAATCAATTATGACGAACAATAGCGCAATACGATCATATTATATTGAATACATATAGGCTGTAACTCAAAAACTGAATGGTGTTAGGGCGAGTTGTTGTGCATGAACTACCCAAGACCGGCTACGCTTGTCTTACCTCGTCGCTTATTTTTTTTATTTTTTTTTTTTTTTTAGAATTCTATAGTGGAGCGAGGGAGATATTGATTTTACAATTATGTGTGTTTTTTTTTCGGTCAACAATTTTCGGAGCTGTAAAAACGATCAACAAGTTTCGTGTGCCTTTACATTATAATAGAGTCTATCTCTTTAGGTTGGAAATTTAACACAGATTGTACTCGGAACTGGTCGTTTTTGCGACTACCTACGCAGTTACATTTCGAAAACACTGCGGAATCCGAAAAAAACGTTGCCTAGGCCTCTTATTAGTTATTTTTTCTTAGTCTTATAATATTATATTTCACTTTTTAACACTATAATTTATTTCGTTTGCCTTACTTAATAATGCTATAACAGTAGCTTAACGTTACGCGTTTATGTAATATGACCACCTGTCATATTAATATAAGCCAGATTTGTAGATTGTTTTAATACTATAGTTTTACAATTTGAGTTATTATTTTTTGTAATAAAAGTGCTGTGGCTCTACTAAACACAAAGGTTAGCGTATTACACTCATCTCAAAATTAGGCTAAAGATACATCGACAAAATATAACAATGAGTCTGGCTAGCATGATTAATTTTATTCGATACTATTATAACGATAACTGTTTTATTATAAAATAGCCAACAGAAATCGCCACACGAGTGATATATACTATAACAAGAAGTAGTGTTGTTTACGAGGCTTGTGTTACAGGGCTTTGTGCTCTACAACGTAGGTTGAAGTAATATTGTCACTTCTGCGTGGTATAAGGGACATTCTGGAATAATATTTTGAGTGGGCCACAAAAGCTATTTTATATTGATATCGTCTCTGCGGGCCTGTTCGTGTTAAAACGACAGCTAAACTATTGAACATTCTAACAACGACAACAATGTTTGGGGGTTTGTAACAATTAGAAATAGAACTTTGATTCCAAAAACCATAAAAACGTGCAATTAATAAAATCATATTATATGTAAGATCAAGGGCGTGAATTAAACAATATAATATACAAAAATGTACCTATTAGAATGAAAGTCATCCAATAGAAAACGATCTAAGTACTAAGTTTCTGTAATAATAAAAAATAATTTATAGAATTATCAATGCTTAGTGCTTTCAAACTACGCATTAACATTATTTTATAAAAATTTAGATAAATACCTAACGTAGACTTTCATAGGGTTAATTAATAATTTGTATAGTAAAGACAACATAGTTACAATATAAAAGAAAACAGTGACCCTTAACACGAGGCTGCTTAACAGTGCACATTAAATATAATCGTTAATTAAATTTAATATCTACTAATCCCATATGTGTAATCATAATATTGTGTTTGCCACTAAAAAGTGAATGGTTTCAAAATTCCATACACACTATATTGTATTATGCATATATTATAATGTTTAGGTACGTTTGTCGTTTATTGATTTTGGAAAAGGTTGTTTTTTAATAATATAAATTTAAAAACTTTAGATACCTAGCCGTATATATAGTTTGTTATGTATTTGTATTATAAGTGTTGGGACTCAGCCATTCTTCATTATTTTCAAGTGTTATACAAAAGGATATTTTAAGGAAATTAAATGTCCATTATTAAAATCTTCAAAATAATATTTATTGACTTTAATATAAACTTTTGACACCTAAAACTGTTTGAAAACAAAATAATACTTTATTTTAATGTTTAACATAAAAAATAATAAACAAATTAATTTTCTTAAAAGTGAGGCTTAAATTATAGCTTTTATTTGACGAATGACTTGCTTTGCCACTTGAAAATATCAACTTAGCGTCAGGTGTGAAAAATTATATAATTTTCAGCGTTTTCAAAAATAGCTCGTTTATATTATTATATTACGTTCAAAACGTGCGTGACGTTTTTGCAAGTTAGAGTAGTAAGATTTCAATGTACTTTCTTTTATACTAGGTAAACATAATTTTGATACGTTGGACCTAATTTAAATAAAGAGAAAATTTTGATCTCGAATAAATATATATATTTCACTTAGGTACTTCAACATAATATAACTTTGTTTTAATATATTATTTTATAAAACAATAATATATTATATTGTTACTCTTTAAAAACGGTGGCTTTTGATTTCTAAAAAAATTTATAATTTCAAAGATATGTTATGAGAGCAAACATCTGTAACTTGTGTATACAAATATTTTATTGAAAGTATAATTTAAAATCACATTACTTTGTACACACGTAAATTATTGTATCCATACAACATCTATATCGTGTGTGATATATATCAGTTAGCATGAAAGGGAATTTCCAAATATGAAAATCGGACTATACAGATGAGTAGATGACACTATAATGCTTTTATTGTTTTCCGCATTTAGGTATTTTATTTCACAATTAACCACCAATATTATAAGTATTGTTATATTTTCCTACACATATTATATTTTACAAATCATACGCTAACGGATATAATACTGTCTGTAGACTGATTTGAATTTCGGTCCTTATTAATAACAATAATTTTATTATTGCTGATCATAAAACGCACCACAAATAAGAAAGTTTAATTTGAACTATGGCGTGGAGTCAATAATTATTATAAAATAAAACGTATAGGTAATATTGTTTTATGTAGCTACAATACGACATTTTTGTGTCCGTTTTACTATGATAGTGGTGATAATATTATTAATTAATTCCTCCCTCAAAACCATGTTGTGTGTTTAACCTACACTAAAGTGAAAACCATAATAATTTGCATATTATCACGATGAAATTCTACTACTTGAAAATTATTCATGGATTCAGTTATAATTTAGTTAATTTTAAAGCATGTTAAATTACAATAATTTGGTTTACCTTATGTTTCACCTCGTATAGAGGTTAGGTTAGGTGGTTTCACTGTATAGAGCTAAATAAATACGCAGCATGTAGGTATACCTCAAGATTAGGTAGTTACATTAATAGAAATTAACAATTTTATTTCTAAAACAAATATTTCCTTAGGTCTTGGTTAAAAAGGTATCACTGCGATTTTGAATGAAACTTTTTCGGGTGGCGCTGCTGAGTGCCTTCCCAATTCATTCTACTACTAATACCGCGGTCATGCAATGAATTAATCATGCAATGAAAATTGCTTATTGTATTATTATATTATTGTATTTATAGATTGTAATTATTGTTTATTTTTAATAATATAAAAAACAATAAACAATAAACCTTATAATAAATATTACAATATACAATCAACTTTTTGTTTTTTATTGTATACATCACTCTGAACAATTTTATCAATAATTAATTATCGCCGTTGAAAAGTAATCATATTTTAATTTAAACTTACATTCAAGTTTAATTGCAATCAGTTATAAACTTTTATCGATTAAAATTTAAAAAACGTTTTAATAGGCCTCGTTGAACTAAATGATGGATGAGTAAATAATAATAACCTTCTCAAGTCAAAATGTTTGAAATCCACATAGGTATATTATAATGGGTGTTAACTTGAACGATCTATATAATTCACTATTTTTATCATCAACTAACTTACTATTCCCGTCTATTTTACTATGAATTTACCACAAAAGATATTACAATAATAAAAATAAGTGAAAATCACGACAAATATAAATTGTACTACTGTTTCAATGGTTAAGTGCCATATTCTGAAAAACAAAAATATTCAAACCGTTTCTTTACACACTTTACATACAATTGCTAATCTATCGATTGGTTCGTATGAAACTTTTAGAGTATTCCCTCTGTACCAATAAAAAGGGTGTAAATGTATATAAAAAAACACACACACCGTAAAACCGTTGTAGGTATCAAATACAAACTAAAATGTTATGTTTATTCACATAACGCGTATGGCGTATTCATATATGAAAATAATGAATCCAAAGTTGTATGGCGGGAGGAAATGAGCTTAAATATAAATGATATTTAAATTTTAAATATATTTCATTTTCGCAAAAATCTAATACAAAGCACATAACTGACGCAATTTTAGCCGGTTTACGTAATAATACTTAGTAACACAACCTTGTAAATAGGTGTAATACAATAAATCTTTATATATTTAAATAATAAAGAAAAAAAAGGTGGGTAAGTGGATGTCGCTCTAATGTACAGTAGGTTACAAGTGGGTCACAGTAATGGATGGTGTTAAATTTGAATTCAATGATATAATATCATTGTATAAGAAAAACGATTCTGAGCGAAAACGGTCAGTCAGCCTATGATATTACCAAGTATATTTGATGATATTATTGTGAATAAAGTAATTTATATATAACCTATATTTACGTGGAGCCTAAGAGCCTTGTTTTTAATTTTCAATCCTTAGCTATAAAAGTTGAACATTTTATAAATTTTTAACTACAAGATAATTATTAAATTGTAAATTTGAACTTTAAATGCTTATAAAAAAAAATTGTGTCTATGTATTTTTAATATTTTTTAACTGTTATTAGAACGATGTATCAGGAGCCTTATATTAAATGTTCACGCTTTTTTACCCGACAAATACAATTTAATTGATATTTATAGAAAAAAAAAACTAAACAAATTGAAAACTGACAAAGTCCGTAAACAGCTCAAAATAAGTCAAAATATTTGGAAAATGTTATGGTGTATAGAAAATGCTAATATTAACATTCAGTCAAAATTACATGTACCTACGGTCATTTATTTTAGAGTTGCATCAAGAACCAAAATCGATTTTCTCAAAAACAAATTTTGCGTATAAATTCGCGTTTTTCTTTTGTTTTTCACGTCGCTTTTGAAAACTACTGGAAAATTTTTACTTTTGACCCCCCAAAGTACCAACTAGATTCACTTTCCTATCAGAAAAGTTACTGTTGAAGAAAATCCAAGCACTTTTACTGTCCTAAGAGGTGATGACAGACACAAAAAAAAAAAAAAACACACACATCATTGTAAAATCAATACATTCATCGCTTTGCTCAAAATCTAAAAGTACGTGAATTCTATTACCTATTCTTTGATTGTCCTATTCATGTATTAAAACATAAAGTGTTAAATAGGTACTTTAGCTGCAACAGTAGAACAACCATAATTTTCCAAAAAAAATATCAAAATATTAGCCATGCATTTTCATTGTTATCGATTAAGAATATAATGTACCTAAATGAAATAAAATGCAGAATTCCTCATAACTAGGTACAGGAATCGCCAAACACGTATTCTGTTTAGTTGAGGTCCATTAATCATCATAATACCGGATGATCCATTTAACACGAGATACTCAATTATTTCAAAACAATTATTACTAACATATTATAATTAAAAATATTTTCTTTTACATAATTTCAAGTCGTTAAAACAATCATTTTTACGATTTTTTAATTTATCAATTTTTTTTAATGATAACATGTTTTTTTTAAGGAAAATATTTAGATTAAATATTAGAGCGAAATATTTTTTTTGGACTACCTCGTGATATCAAATTCGGTAAAAAATTGAAAAAGTGATTTATGGATCACCCCGCGTATATATATTATAATATTACTAAATTGAAAGTAATATTATTATAATATTGAATAATATTTTATATACGATCAAATTATTTTGTTTATTTACCGGTTTCTTGGCAATGGAAACTTTGCGGTTTTTACCACCGGTATTTTCGTTTGGCTGCTGCGAAGATCGAATCCACTGTTTTGTATTTTCTACCGCTTTTGGCGAACTGGTAATTTTTTCCGGCATTTCATCATTTTCATTTTCGGGCGTTTCCCACCAACGGTCCAATGACGGTCGGCGGCCGTCCCATGGATTTCGATTTTTGTCGTTCATATATTAATATGATATTATCATAAAATAGGTATTGATATGTTGCTAAATGTGTGTTACAGTAGTACCTTTGAAGTCGGAATAATGTGCCGCAGGACTATCAATCTATAATCATGACTGTTTCATAATGTGTGTACATTTTTATAAAATGATATAATTCAACATGGTCGTTGATAATCATCGCATGTATAATAATAATAATAATACAAATAATAAACGATGATAACAATATTATATAATGACGACGAAATAAATAATGCGATCTTTATGATATTCTATACCCTAACAACCGATATTTGAACCAGAACTTTAAGTAATCGATAAACGCGCATTGTGTAAACATATTATATTAATTACTTTTTTTTTTTTTTTTTATTGGTCTTGAAATCTATAAAATTTCTGCTTCGACATCTTGGTCATTAGCATGATATATTAATTACTATATACATAATAATATTATAATATAATACTACCGAAGAAAACTCGATAGTAGAAACAATCATCGCCGGTAAACGACTTTGCAGCCTGTATACATATTTATTATTAACATTCAATTTATTAGCCGTGTAATATTGTGTCTGACATACATAATTCAATTTTTAATATTACCTCACTTATTTTTATAATATCTTGGATTAATATTTCGAGGCGGAGTTTTTGATTTTTGCTATACAACAATTTTTTTTTTTAGTTTCTTATATCATCACTTTGTACAGAACGAGTGCTTTAAACGTTTCATACATACCGCTTCTATATAGATTGGAAATCGAACACGGATTGTACTTAACTGCAAACGACATTTTTTTCCGTTTCTCAGTAGCTTAAACCGATGGGGGAAAAAAAAAATGAAAAATGTATGCAAGGCGCTTGTTCTTCCGAACAGCTTAATAGTATTTGGGCGACTAGAGTTTTGTTCAGAATCGTTTTACAAACGGAATGATTAATCATTACTTTCAAATTTAAAATAATAATACTTCGTACACAATACTGGCGCGGCTTCCAAGTCTTTGTGTCCCCCGACGTCATTTTTGCGATTGTTAATCTCGTGTTGTGTATATAAATAATGACGCATAATAGCTTTTCGTGATTATATTTTGTTTTATTGCGAACACAATAATATGGCAATGATATTGTTATGCCGTTAAGAAAATGACCGAGTTGTGGATCAATGTGAATAAACGTAAATTGATAAGTAGGTACCTACCTTAATATGGCGCAACAATAATATGACAATGCAGTACGGATCCCTTTTTAACTTGCACCGTGAGAATATTCGATTATAACAGCTAACATAATTTTACGTCATAACTTTAGATACCTATACTTATACTATTCTGCGTATATTTTAGCGTTTTTAATACTTTTTTGGAATAAGTGCGATGGGTTTTTATTCTTCAGGAACATAAATGTTAACGTATATTTTGGTTTTAAGTAAATATATACATTTTATTTTCAGCGGTCTGTAGTCTGTACCATTATATTATCTGCTGTTTTTTCGTTTTTTTATTTTTATTCGAGCCCTTAAGCCCAACACATTTGATTCAATTGAATATCATTTGTAAACGTTCACTCCAATCAAAATCAGCCCCGTTTAGCTTATTTACAATTTTCTACTAACCTCACTTTTATCGTTTGAAAGAGAAATCTGTTTTCACCGGAATCGCAATGTGGGGGTTTTTCGAAAACTAGAAAACTTTTCTCATTTGATACCATTGTAAGTTTCAAATACCCCAAAGTGTAGTTGCGTACACGTTTAAGACTTATGTGATATCGCGTCTATTTATTATGGTCTATTACAAATGTGAACTGCAGCAGGTGTATTTGATTATTCAGTTTTCTACTTAATTTGTAAATAATGCGAATAGAAGAGTTTAATTTATTATATAAATATGACGTATTTAGCAAAATATACAACTTATCATTGTTTTTAGATTCTGCTCAAAGCCCATGGCTAATGGATTTTTCATTAGTAATGATTTTTTTCTTTCTATTTACGCTTTTTTGGGCAATAAGAAGGTCTAAGCTTCAAAAATGTCTTGTAGTGAAATTAATAATATAGTCTATAGTTGTTAGTTTTTATTTTAACAACTAAAGGAATTATTATAAATCGTTATGTATCAGTGTATCACCCTGTACTATTACTCGAACGTCTCCTGGGAACTAATATTTATGAACGTCAGTTAAACATATGTATAGGACCCTCGGGACCTAATTAACCTCGAAGACAATGAATTATTGCAGCTAAAGAGAGAAATTCAGACATGATCGGGTGAGAGGGAGGTATGAAACTTGTGTTTACACCAATCGTACACAAATCGGTCCATACTCGATCATTAGTATTGATTCCACGTGACATTCACATTCACATTCACAATAATTTTTAAATAATATGTAGTATTATATTATTCACCGCATATTGTATATTATTTTAGTTGTGTCATTGATTTGAGCCATTGAATACTGTTAGCGAAGAAGACACTCGTATATAATATTATAACCATTGCTCTTGCCATTTCGCATCGGAATATTAATAATTAAAAAAAAAAAGAAAGAAGAATAGCGGAGAATATCCGATGAAAGATACAAGTACAATATGCTAGTATAAAATAAAATAATATGATACCAGAGACCAATCGTAGTTTATTATTGTAATTACAGTATTATATTTAGTAGTATTTACGTAGCATTATATTACAACGTATTACAATATTTTGATTGCAACAATAGTTTGATACAGCTCCTCAATACGGGTTCAGATGATGTGAACGTCGAAAGATGTTTTTTTAGAATTTTCTCTCTGCGCTCCGGAAAAGCGTTAACAACCAAACAGAAAAAAGGGGAAAACTCACATTAAAACCATAATAACTCAGTGTCTTGAATGGACTGTATTTAAAGCCTTCTATAACCCAAAGACCGAAGTCATATAATATAGTTCTGACCATTGTAACGAAACTCACGTAGATCGGCCCTGACACGAAAATCTGTACCATTCTTTCTTACACGCGGTCATGCACAAAACAATTTAAGTTTCATTTTCCGAGTTCATTACCGCCCATTCAATATGGACGAATATTTTTCGTATTATATAATATAGAATTGTCATGAATCACGTATTTGCTATTTCGACAAAAGTATTTTTTTTTTAAATTTGGTTTTATTAAAACTTCAAGTGAACTTTTTTTTTATCGATAAATAGAAAGCTAATAACTACAATGATTCCAATCCAAACACACCAAGCAACGTTGAAGAAGTATTCGGAGACGAGCAATTCACCAATATTATACTCAAATTTTTTTTCCCGAACCAAACTGTGTTAAATGAATTGTAAATAACCTTTATTTTATTGTATTTCAATATTATTCTTCTTACTGTATGTTATTAAATAAACTAAAAAAATACGTATAATGCAACCGCTGCTTAAATATACTAAAAAATTATTTTTTTTTAAGCTTACCTCAAACATAAAAATATACATTGGTTAGATTCTAATAATGTGTATGTGTATAATTTTTATTTATATTTATAATAAGTAATAATAATAACAATAATAAATGTTATTTGCTGAACAAAATACAAGTAATTGATTTAAAAACAAATATTTCATAATATGCAACTATGCAACACACCCTGTAAACATAGTTTGTGTTGAGATAGTAGAGTTCTATTTTATAATAACTTCTTGTCAGGCTAATATACTATAAGAATGATACAATTATATAAAATAATATGTAGGTACCTGGTACCTACTAAGAAGCTGTTAACCAAAAATAAAATAAAAACTAAACAAACTTTCAAGCAGTTTCATTTATATTATGCCATACAATAATGAAAACACTACGATACAGGGGGACGGAGTGGCCGAGCGGAATAAGGCGTCGGCTGCGATGCAGTCGACGGTGGTTCGGTACCTTGGCTGCGGGAGGCATTTTTCTTCGGGCAGTCACGGTGTCCGGAGAACAAGTGCCGCCATTCCCCACCCGGGGCATGGCAGAAACCTACGGGTCCCATTAGAAATTCTGCCAAACACAACATACACGTGTAAAAACCGTACCGTTACAAGCCCCACTACCTACAATTATAAAAACCCCACAATCAGCTAATGGCCATAGTCGCCGGGCTTAAATATCAATTAAATAAAAAAAAAAAACTACGATACAATATAAAATGCCCATCTATTGAGAAGCTCCAGAAATACAAAATACAAAATTAAATATCACAAATTATCAAAACCAAAACTATACAAACATTAAAAAGAATTAATGTTGTTGAAATTATATAAATTAATACGAGTTACATTGTTTACAAGGATTAGAGCCTTAAGCCTACAGTTATTGTACATTGTGATCCAAAAGTTGTGGAACTGCGAAAAACCAGTGTTATCATTGCTCTCATTTTATAGTTATATCGAGTGTTATAGCCTATAATATTATATACCCTTATAAATTATTGGTACCTAATGAGTAATAATAATAATAACTAATAATCTTTTACATTGGTCAGTATATCCATATATTTGTATAATAATTACAAAAAAAAAGTTGATTTTAGATTCTGAGCGTACCGATGTACTAATGTATTGTATTTAGTATAAACAATGATATTATGTGTGTGTTTTTTTTTCTGTCTGTCATCGACATTTTGGGTAGTAAAAATGCTTTAACTTTCGAGATCAGCAACTTTTCTGATAGAATAGTGAATCTTATTGGTACTTTTGAGTAGTCAAAATTGAAAATTCCATGTAGTGTTCGAAAGCATCATTTTGTTTGAAAAACAAAAAAAGTGAAAAAAGAGATAATTTTTACGCAAAACCAATTTTTTAAAAATCGATTCAGTGTAACTCAATAACTTATAACCGAAAGCCCTTGAAATTATCACCATATATTTATATTAGCATTTTCCACGAACGGTAACATTTTTGAAATATTTTGACTCTTTTTGAGTTAGTTATAGTCTTGAGAATTTTTTCGTATTTTGTATATTGTTTTAAATTATTCTCGATAAATGAAAATGACATTATCCTTTTTTATTTTTAACAACTCAAAACTATATGGGTATTATTTATACAGTAAATAAAAGTGTACTTTCTGATTTTCATCTTCTGAAAAATTTAACCTAATATGCAGTATATTCATTAAAATCCATAAAAATGTATCAAGAAATTTTTTTTGTGTGTTCAATAGTTTCCTCATGAAAAATACAATAACATACCATCTCCTTAATTTTAAAAAAGTTATCATTTTTACTCTATGGACTAATTTAGTGTTGAGAACGGTTTTATTGTTTCCTGAACGTATTTTGGAGTTACTGATTTGTGGATTATGACGTCATTTTACTGCCGGCTTCACAAAGGTATATCGTATATTATAACAAAAGAATAAGTACGTAACAATAATTATGGTAGGTACACTGTGAATTCAGCGTATTTGTTGACGCCACACCGGTCCTAATTTAAAACACTTGTGGTTAGTGACAACGACTTGCGTTTTCGAAGTGATGGTGACGGGAGAAGGTTACCACGGTATATAGATACAACAAATCAATTACAATTCGTGGTATATTACAATAGGTATACAAAACATGGTTGATACAAAATTTTACCACGTACAAAACAATTATTATATAATATTATTATAACGGCACGGGGATCAGTCACTCTGACTGTTTCTCGCTGGAAAAGCCGACGGCATACCTCACAGTGGCAAAATGAGGCGGCACACATGACTGAGATGAACTGGCTATTCGCTGCAACGGCTTGACAAAACGCGAGTAGGTATCATAGATACCTATTAACAGATTAATCTGTTAATAGGTCCATTGTAGGTACCTACGCAAATGTAACGGGGATAGTACGGACGTCTGGAAAAAACAAAACGGCGCCGGACAAAACACGCGGCGACAAGCCGACGGCGGTATAGGGTACACGCAATTTACGCGAGCGGCAAACGGCGCACGCCGACTGTCACGGCTGACATAACAATATTATTAAACGTTTAAAAAACATGACGCGTCGTCTGTGACACTACATATCGTCATCAGAACTACGATTTAAAAAAACATGACCTTAAACGGATACAACATATATATAATATTAATATGGAACGACGACTTAACAAAACGGAACGCGACGAGGGACGGATAAATTTATTTATATTTATTCAATTTACTATTGAACATAACCATAATTTATGAATCTAATTTCAAATTATAAAATATTATTTATTAAACATACTAATTTCTAATGAATGTATATTTTGCTACTTATAATTACTTATTGTTATACCGGTCCTCCGCCCAGAACCGTTTTTTATCGAAGCAATCATTGCATTCAAATCAAATCACTATCCTGTCCAAGGATCAAAGAGACGATGGACAAACTTCACACACATATAGTTCACGCACAGCTGACATACTTCACTCCGCTGCACTTACCCGCTTTTTTTTAAGTATACAATACGTGAATATTTTTGTTATTATAACAATATGTGGTGAATAATATATATAGTAATATATATTATAATATAGACATGATCAGGCATCATGAATAGAAGTACTCCGGTGGTGAAACTTTGTCTTTAATTTTTTTCAAACATTTTCAATTAAAATTTTGGAAATTGGTTGCAACCTTTTCCGTATAGAGGTTCGTGTCTATGGTTTAATAAACCATTTACATTCCACCAGAATGTGGCAAGAACTATGAAGTAAATGATCTATTTGACATAATTGGACTGTCGATGACAGTAATGAGAATTTGATAACTGATAACAATGAATTTATGAGGGCTACTTTGGATTGAAGGAGGAGCTGATATTTGAGTAGAGGTGAAATGGGCCATGCTCATCAATGAAGAGTATTCGGTATTAAGTGTTTGTGGCTGGGAGTTAACAGTATTATTATTATTTACATTATTTATTATATTAGCCTAGGCCTTTTTATTATTTTGTTGAGATTACCTATTGCGATGGCTTATTGTACCTATGGATTGTATATAGTTTACAAAATGTATACTTATTGTATTACTATACATATAGTAATTTATACTATTTATTTACGTATTTGTTCAATTTGTCTAAAGTTAGGTTACGTTTTAAATTGTTTTTTTTTTATGTTTCAGACAGCCTGAAGTCAGTTTTGTCCATTTCTACGGAAGAATTAAAGACGTCTCTAAAGTCACTCTGTATGCAGTAGCTATGTAATGTATTTTGATTGCGAGCATTTGTCGTATTTTTCTTGGATCGTATTAGTTTGTTTTTGTTGACTCCGTTGAATTCAAACCTAGATAGTATCTATTTTAAATCGTGGTTGAACTGAACCATTTCGTTATTGTAGGACGGATAAAATGTCGATAGTCATCCTTTGCGGGCATGCCGAGTTGCTCGATATATTTTATTATAACTGATGATCAAACTAAAATGTCTAGAGATTTTTACTTGTTACGTTACGTTGCGTTCGTTTTTTTTTTAACAGACCACGCAACCAATCAATTTAAATATGTTTAAATTACGCATTCGGCTGTGTGAAAAACTTTAAACTTTAATTGTAGGAAAATAAGAAATAAACATTTAACACATCAACGCGACGCACAGATGAACATGATGTAACGCTATTTCGATTTGCGACTTTTTATAAAATTACAATTTTTAAGTGTTCAAAAATTCCAGTACGTATTTTACCCAAAGAACTATCACAGACATTTATAAGCTAAATAAATTACCTAATAAAAAGGATCACATAACCGTTGAGGGTACGAGTGTACGACCAATTGCTTTTCTCTACTACACCGGTTAGTGTTTTCTAAACGCATTATTGTAAGACCAATATACATTCCTTACGCCTCTCTTCAAAAACTAAAATGTCTTACACAATATAGTTAAGGATATGGTTATAATAGTCTCATTGTTAGTCTCGAACCACAGTTTTTTAGACCTTATAACTATGAACGATCGTACCTATACCTACAACAAATTAAAGTGTAATATTATTAAGTTATTCGATTGAGCACAAATTATGTTAGATGTCTGTCTCGTGAATATTTATACGACATGAGTAAATAAGTTTGCATTTCTGTTCAAACACCAATTAAATATTGATCTATTATAAAGGTTAAATAATTTATTATTTATAATTTAATGGTATATTATATATAGAGTTAAATGCTTGAAGCGGTGCACTTTAAATCTATAGCTTTAGAAAATGTCGCCTTCCCCTTATAATTCTCGTGAAATCTGTCTAAGCTAATTCTATACACTTAATTATATTAAGTATTAGCTTAATTAAAATACGTCTACACGTCATAATAAACCATTGTCACACAGGTGGTTTCATACAGTTTTAAAATTGTCACTTGTCATTTATAATTTTTATCTCTGTATTGATTATTCAATATTATAATTATTATTAATACAGAGCCATTTTTAACTGATATTTTTTATACGGTACTTAAACTTGTTGGTTTTTTTCAAAAAAAAATATTTCAAAACAATTTGTTTGTTGTGTTATTTTTTTTTTTAACCGTGGTTAAAATCGTAGTCTGTACCGATAAGTTTTATAAATGATGGTAATAAATAAAAATTAAAAACGATTTCATCGTTTTTTCCTACTTACAAAAAGTATATTAATATTATGTCGGAAAACTGTTTTTTTAATTAAATTAAATACCTATAGGTATTAAAATCAATAATCATTAATTTTAATATTTTTAACCACCCACTAAATATATGAAATAACTCTGAAAAAAATCCATACGTAGTAAACATCCTTATTTTTTTTATCGTATAGTTGTTTAAGCTGAACTTTTATTAGTTGTTATGTAATAATTAATAAATTATTACTGTAGGCCATTATTATGCTAATTTAAAAATTTTGTTGGCCCTTCTTGCGCTGGTTATCAGTAAATATCTTTACCAATCGATCAACTAAACAAAACCACTTAGATTATACACAAAAATGGATAAATGGTCGAAATTTGTAAATTAATTATTTGAAAATAATCACGTAAAGAAATTACACGGGTTTATTATATTATTAATTATTATAATATGATACTCTAATATTAGGTACCTACAGTTAAATAGAACAATATACACGAATAGAAAAATTAATTTACTGATAATTCTTATAACAGTTTAACACAATATAAATAATGTTTATTTCACCCAAACATTGGTACCAACAAAATATAATTGTTTGGCTTATGAAAACACGGCTTATATATTATAATTTATAACAATTATAACTATCCACGTGAGCAATAATAATGTATCCACTCGTTGGGACAAACCGCTGCAAAACAACTGCGGTGAAGACTTAGTGTAGATCAACATCAAAGCAATTAAATCAAATGTTTGAAAATTAACTTTCATAGAGATAACCGTAATCATCGAAATTAGTTTTAAAAATCATTGGGGAATTACAGAAAATTGTTAAATGTGAAAAAAAATGTGTTTCATATTATATTAGGTACTTCCGTACTAAAATCTGGTAAAATTACCGGTTTCAATTAAGTTTTTATATGACATTAAAAATGTCCGTTTCTTATTACAAGACCTGCAATGGAATTTCACAAAAGAATATATTAATTCTTAGTAAACGAATAAGTTTTTCCAATTAACAAGTTTTTATGTTGAATGCTGTGACTATGTAATATTTTAGATAGGTATAAACCGCTATAAATTAAAATCCTACGCGGTAAAAAACAAAATGCACGTTTTTCCCGATGAAAATAATAGTTATAAAATGCCTATGACTTATGAACATTCTCTTTTTTCTAATAACAATCGATAAATATATATAACTCAATTATTTAGACACTAGATTGTAATATTATATGTACACTTAAATAACAAATTATTTTTGTAAGCTAATATAGATAGAAGTTGTAGTTGAAGCAGTAACGTGAAGAAAAAAAATTAAAATACCTATGGTTCTGACTTCTGAATTATCAATATTGGTAGGCCTCATAATATTATATTAAATCTAATACATTTTTGCAATTATCATGCATTTGAGTCAAATTTATTTTAAGTTCAAAGTTACGAATAATATGTGATGCATGACTTGATTTAACGATTGAATCACGCTCCTCGTGACTATAGTTGTGAGTATGTATTTTATTTCATTTTCATCTTAAATATGAATTGTTCGAAATACAATCATTCAAGCTGAACGATAAAGAATATTTTTATCTGTTCTTCGTCGATATTTCCCTTTGCCAGTTGGTATTTTGTAACGATTTTTCGTAGTCATGGGCGATTAATGTGCACTGACGTAAACGAAATTGTCAACTGAATTTATGACACTTCACACACCCTCAGACACGTACATTCTATCTCCTAGAGTCCTAGAACTTATTTGATTGACGATTTTGACAAACAATTTTTATCAAAATACATATATTATATTGTATTTTATTTGTTCGCGCCATGTGAAATAACATATAGGTACATAATAATATTATCTTACCTCAAGTCGTATACCGATTTGTAAAGTCTTGGCGCAATAAATCCAAATATTGTATTACTGACACTAATATTCCAAATGTAATATTAATGTATTATTCATACATCGAACCAACTATGAATATAGGTGTGAATAATCGTACCAATAGAATATCATTTATCTGCTACATTATCCGACAGCATGAACGATTATTTTTGCCACAGCTATATGGCAAAGGAATAGCGTTCAAAAATGAATATTAAAAAAAAAAAGGTTGCAGTGGTATTATGTTTACACGGCTGTATAATATATATACCATTAGAGAGTAAAGCATATATACAGAGTGAGATTTTTTTCATAAGTAAACACGCGCACCAGCTCGAGATACGGTGGTAATTTTAAAGAATATTTCTTGATGAGAATTTTGAGACACATAAAATTCTATAGAAAATTGTTTTTTGTATTTTTATATTTTGAGCAGTTAAAATTCGTTACTCATTTAAATTACAACATACTTTACTAAAACGGTTTTTATTACATTTTTTGGAATGTTTACGTGTAAAACATTAAACTATTAAGAATAGTTATTCAGACACAACAATGTTCAAAATTTCGTTGAGAAGAGAATGGACTGAGGTCGGTGATAGCCTCCAAATTTTGGTGCATTACTCCATTCGTTTAAAATGCAAACACTATTCACAGGAAACTACATTAAATATTTTGAACGAAAAAAAATATCATGATAGGTAAAAACGGTTGGGAGGGAGTGCTTAAAATAATACTATAAATAAAAAATTAATTAATTTTACAATATATTTTTTATTATTGATGTACAATAATAAATCTATTTTCAGTTTTCTATTGGACTTATCAAAATCATTTAACACCGATAACATATTATCTATGTTATTTGCAATGCTAATATGAACCATAAACTACTAAATTTAATTTTTAGCAATGTCGATCTCATCCATGTTTTCATCCCTCGCATCAATATATCACCTTTCAAAGCATTTTTTATAACCATCATTTCTGATTTTATGTACCTCTTTACAAGCATTGAATAAATCATAAAAGTTATTAATCACACGTCTCTTTTCAGAATAACCTAGAAGATATTTTTTAAGCAGATTGAATACAATTGATCACTAACCATAATTACAATTAAGTACAAATAACAATAAATAAATTAAGTGAGTGTACCTGTCATATAAATTATAGTATTTAAACTAAAATGTCATACTTTCATTCAAATTTACTTTCAGAAAGTGGTCTACAGACTGTGTATTGCAAAATTACTGGTAAAAATAATTGTTCCACCTACTCACAATAATTATAACAGTATATCAAGTATTGGATAAAAATAATGACATTTTCAATAAATTTTGTTTTTGAAATTTTCGGCTCCTTAATCACGGGTATAATTGCGACGGATGTATAAATATTAGACACTTAAAAGATCTTTACTATTTTAGGTTTATAATAACACAATAATAACATGATGATGGTACTATATTATTCAAAAACAGACCCTTTTCATGTTCATTTAGCATAATGCATAATATTATACATATTAATAATAATGAGAATCACCAATTGAATGCTAGGATATTAAAGCTGTTGCTTATTTGTATTGTTCGTCTTTATTATCATACGAAACATTACAAAAACAATATCATATGAATGTTTGAATTTTATAAAAATGTGAGTATTGGCCATTCAGCCATTCAGCAATAATGTTATTGACCTATCATTTATATTAGCCACGTATGTATAAGAAACTAAAAAAAAAATGTTGTAGTATTTCTATAGTAAAATTATTAAATGTACCAACTTTTTTAAAATTAACCTTGTACCTAGGTACCTAATATCATTCAAATTGTATTATTATTTATGTATATTATTTAATGATATTTGAACAATAATATTTATTTCATAATTATTTATGATATTTAATAATATTATAGTGGGTATTTAAGACGCTGTGGTTTTGTCCAAATGGTTCGGTCACAACTACGTTTACCTGGGAGAAAGTCGAAGTATAACAAGTATTGCGGGCAGTATACGCGTTTTTCCCGGGCACTCCCGAGGTTTGTCAGATTTCGACTTTTGCCCTTAATATAAGGTAATACTAATGAGTTCAAGATTTTCTTACAATATTTAAAAACACTACCTACCGCCTGATTGGAAAATCAAATACCTAACTACAGTTATATTTTATTATTTTATCACGTGGTTCATATTTTTTACGACACTGAGCATATTTTATTTTATTTTTTAAATCACCATGATGATGCGTACCCGGTACCCTACGTATGACAGTTTCAAATATAGTCTATTCACCGGTGTCGAATTGACTTTGATGGGTACTTTCACGTGCGGTGGTGTGAAAATTTTCAAAAACACATTAAACACACAGAAACGCAGTCGAATACACCACAACTGCGTTTAATCCATGTGCATGCACAGGCACAGGTGAATTATTGGATTTCTGTGAATACCTGTCACCATTGGGAACGTGGTCGGTATACCCCGGGATTATGTAATTTAAAGTGCATGTACATATGTATAATATACTTTGTATAATATCATCCCCGAAACGAATAATGACAACCTGTGATTTACGGCCGATGATAATATAGCGAACGTAAACAAATCCGACGAGTGACGTTATATTATATAATATTTTGCTTTTCGCATTTGCGGAGATTCGGTGGAATCCAATCATCATCATGTAAGTGTGATATTTCGTCAATCGATTTGATGGACACTATGATTATGGAAGCATCGCTGAAATTATATTGATTGATTCAAATTGAGAATTGTATCATTGGCGTATACATTCCAGGCGTGTGTAACGTATAATAGACAATAGTATACCAATGTATACAGCTTAGGGTGGTGTCCCGCCAGGATTTACCCATTTCGATATCTCCTGAGATAGTAAATATATCATAAATCTGTTTTTTTTTATTACACTCACAGAGACAAGGACTACACATTTTTTTTTTTGATTTAATTATACTGTTTGGTAAAAAAGTTATTTTTTTATTTTTGAAACAATTGGAAACAGCCATTTAATAGAGTTTATTTTTAATAATTTTTTTAGATTATAGGTAAAATTGCAAGAAACCGGTTTTTGTCAGGGCGGCGAGTCCCCCTCTACGGCTAATGGGTATATCCTCACGGGACACTATAAATATATCATGCATAGGGTATTTAGGTATTTTTTTTAATTTGTTTATTAATTTAATTCTTTGACATTGATACATTTCTGCACTCGTAATTCGGTTAAGTGTTGATAATATCTTATACGGTTAAGGGCCGTTCTTGCAATGTCCAATAAAGTGTCGGTTAACGCCAACCAACTGATAACAGATTTTATTACTGGCAGAATTCTACCGGGTGAGTGTCGGTTAACTTTAACCGGACATTGTAAGAATGCCCGTTAATTGGTTGAATTTGATTTGATTGTAACCAGCATTTGTTTTGTAAAATACACCTAAAATATCTATATAAATAGCTCAAATCAAAATATTATGAACAATTTTATCGTTTACAGAAAATACTAATACAAACATTTGGGGAAAATTTTGAGTATCAACGATATCATTCGTTATATTGAGTTACACCAAAAAAACAAAATCAATTTTATCAATAACTGGTTTTGCGTAAACATTCCGTTTTGCTTTAATTTTTTAAGCTTTTGTTGCTATTGGTGCAACTTTGCACACCATATTTTCAAAAACCGTTTATTATAAAATGTGTTAATAATGGAATAAGGTTTCTTATTATGTCGATACTGTGTTTTTGTTTTTCATGTTAAGAAATACATTTTTAGTTTTATTTATTTCAACAGAATAATGTCCCTCACTGAACATGCCCGTGTGAGTTAAGTGTTAACCAACAGTGTTTTTGTTAAAATATTACAAATCTCAATAAAATATATTGAGGTTTTGGTCACATGGACGTCTAGTAGTTTACCGGTGTGGTAGTGACCCTTATGAAAATGAACTGAGGTTAGAGTTACCTGTATACTCACTATAATAATAATAATTCTATTTTTATTGGCCGAGCCGACCGGCGTTTTCTGCCGCGGCGTATTACGCCCGTCGTGTATATCTGCTCCGATTTCAACCAATGCATTTTTAATTCGACGGAAACGCTGCGGAAAAACGTTGCGGAATACGCGGCATTCGAAACGCGGTGGAATATCTAAACGCACCTATAGTATACGATATATATATATATACATTATTAATGATGAAATTAGCCATAAATCGGAGTTGTCGACTTGTTTACGAGTTGATCGGTCCGACTCGAAATTTTGTTGACAATCTGTAATTCGCTTTAGTTCTATGATAATTTTTTTTACGCGCGTGCCGCGTATACATTTAATTTATTACCTATTTATAAGCTCCGAGGGCCTCTGTCAGAATGTCTGAATGTATACCTATATCGTCGCTGATACTGCAACAACACGTATCTCAGTTTTTGTGATTTTACAGTAGAGCCATAAATACGTTGTGTTATTATTACACAGTGTTCGATACAATATTATGCTGCGTTATGCACTTTTTTTTTATTTACAGTCTAACCAGTTGTCTAAGCGAAAAAGTCTCAAATAAAATATTTCCGTACGGTGTTTATCTACAGTTATCAACAAAAAAAAACTCATTTTGTCATTTTCTTTTCGATCATCGTGCTCAAAAAGCGTAACTTGAATCAATATCGTACGAAAATAATTAGTTATAATTACATGATACGTAGCTACAAAATTGCTATGCAATAGCTTTACCGCGGCAGTCCCCGATTGCTTCATGACTTTTTTTTTTTGTTTTTCCTGATTATTTTAAAAAGTACCGAGAACTTCTTTTCACCGCTCAAAAGTATAAACTAGATCCAAGTCGCTATCAGAAATCACAACTCAAAGTGGAAAATCAAAAGCATTTTTTCTGCAACTTTTCAGGTACACAAAAAATAAATAAAATTGTTTAATAAAAACACACACACACACACATACATCATTGCAAAATCAATACATATTCGTCAGCGAAAATATATTTTCCGTTTAACTGCTGTATCCATCTAAATTCTATGACAACAATTCAGAGTAAAAATGATGATGTATCTCGGTACTCGATGGTATAATTATATGACTAGTCATTGCTTGAAGGATATGTAACACATGTGTATGATGATCCCGTTAATAAATGTCAGCGTTTTTCACGACTGAATCAGATTTAATTAATCACCGTCAAAGGTCATAATATAATCTGAATTCAGCTATATTTTCAAAGTAATCATAATCTAATTACAATCTCTTTACTCCCAAGTGCACGCATTATAATATAATATTATTATTATAATGTTAAGCAAATCTATTCATTCAATTATATAGAATAACAATGTTAATAAACGTAATGACTATATCTAGTATTTCAATTTCAATCTAGCTTCGAATTTCTAATAAGAGAAAAATTATATTCTTGATGAATTCGATTGAACATTTCTTTTTGAACGAACTTCTGAACTTAAAATCATTTAAAACAATAACAGCTTTGTACTAGATATCAATATAATTATAATATTAGTCATATTTTTAACAATTCTAATTATATTTCATCAAATATGACAGTTGATAATCTAAAGTAAAATTATTTGTTGTATTATAATATTATTTAATTATTATATTGTATTATATGTATTATATTCATCATGTACATCGCACACAATTCGCCTTACTTTTAAGTTGCTCTATGAGTAATCGTTACTGTTTTTTTTCAGATTATAAATTATTTAACATTAATATATTCATAATGTATTATGTAGGTAATATGTAAATTGTATATTGTAACCTACTAGAAATATCAACCATGACTTAAATTAAATTGTATAACTAATGACAGAAATAACCATTTTATTATTGAATGAAGAAAAATGAATTCGAAACAATTCCCGACTTAACATTTTACTGTTTTCCTTACATTTATCACCATCATCATAACTCTTGATTTATGGTTTCAACTAAACATTTTTATTTCAATTTTTCAAAATTAAATTTGTGTACGTTAGTTTTTTTTAAGTCGTAGTTTTTAAAACCACTGTATAATTTACTTTACTTAATAACTGAGTAAAAAAATTAATTAAAGGCGACATTGCAAACCTATTGCATTGTCAATCTTGACAGCCTTTGCAATTTTAAAACCTTTGTCATATTAAAATATTTCAAAATTAATCTTCTATTCAATGCTTCTTATTTTAAGTTTTGGTTTGAAGATTATAAATACGGGTAAAGTTGTACAGAAATAACCTAATGTTTTAAGGGAAATTATGTATATTTTAATGGCAAATAAAACGAAATTTAAAGGCTATAACTAATCAAAAAGTTATTTATCTCAATTTATTTCTAATCAGCAGCTTCGCACTTTTATGGACAAACATTTCGTAAATTTATATTAAAAAATTTAAATTAGAATAACATACACTACGTGGCTTAATATCTAAATGTAATAAACGCTCATTAAATTTTAAATCATAAAATATGAATATCAGGTTTCTTGCAAATAAAAAATGCAGAATTACTAAACTGCGTAATTTTATTTTATAATGCAACACTATAGTTAATTTAAAAAATTGATACTTCCTAAACACGCTTTTTAATCATTAGTCATTGTAAAAATTATAATTTAAAAAACTTTTGAATAAATTACGTTTATCATTAAAAGTACCTATGTTAGTGAAATAATAATAGCCTGATGTGCGAGTGAAGAAGTAATATCTCTTCTTTGAGCTTAACTCAAATTACTATAATATTCAAACTGTATGGCCTTCATTATTTTCATAGTAATCCACGTTCTCGTGTTCACGTTGTGTTATATGATATGAATACAGGTTGATGGTGACTTCATGAGATTACGGCACTAGCTTATAGCATCGTGACCACTAAATCCAAACTGTAAAAAAATAAAAACCTCTTATGTGTGAATTTAATTTAATAGAAATATGTACATTGGTTAGAGAAAACCATATATGCAACCGATTAACTTGTTCAAATAACTCAATAGCATTTTCCTAAACACAGTTAAAAATATTGCAATTCACAGCACTACTACAGCTGCTCTATTTTTTTTTAATTCCACATTTTATACCTATGTAATTTGTAAAACAATATAAATAATAATGGTTCGTTTTTTCGACAGTACCTTTTTTACATTATCAGTATGTAAATATAAATTTGCGTACATCCTTGTAATGAAATAAATGCATTGTCATTTGTAGTACCGAAAAAAATATTGTATACTAATTTTAAAACATTTTCGAAATAATTTATGTAACGGCGCTGAAATAAAAAGGTTTTTTTTCAGTAACTTAATGGGTAAACTTATTAGGCGATGAGAGGCGGGTGTGGGAGTATTTGGCGTGATGGGGAGGATCAGTGAGGTTGAAGCGATTTGTCAAAAGAAGTAGCCCTATGCTCTGTGTGTGTATTGTATACATATAAAACATATATACAATACACTTATATATGTGTTCATAATAAATGAACAAAACTATGTTGAAATTTTAACTAATTAATCACAGAGGTGCCCTCGGATGGTTTATATCATTTTTCTTCTTGATTTAATGAATAGAAGTAATGTTGGTGTACATATTTTTTTTAAAGTTAATATAAGCAATATATTTATATTTTGTTTTCAATTCACTCGAAGCATATCTAATTGGACCGTTTCATGATTTATATTCTTTCTGCAAAAAACTAACTTATTCGTCTATGTTTTTTTTTTTTTTTTTTATTGGATAACCCGCGGCAACATAGGGTGTTACATGTAATAACATGTAGGCCATTGGGTGTGGGGAGGGAACTGTAGGTTTTTTTTAGATTGGGTAGGTTGGTACACGTGTGTGGTCTATGTTTTATACTGATAGTTGTAACAATATAATATATAATTTACTTTTCGACGAATTTGTCTTCAAGTTTCGAAATGCATTTCGTTTTTAGCTGAGACTACACGATATGTATATCGAAAATAACGAATGAAATGTTAACAATAATAGGTAATAATTTAACAAAAACATAGGCCATTTTTAAAACGGTCCAATGCATGTATGAAATCACATAATCAGATTAGTTTCCCATGGTGCTTCGGTACACAAACTACAGGATACGATATAGTGTAAAATCTATTCAGAGTCGAAATAAATTGTAAATATCTAACATGTTCCACGTGATTTCAAGGGGACAAAGACCACACAAACGAGTGACAATAAACCTTCATAATATGAAAAATAAATGTGCCAACGTAGAATGTATGATTGTACGTATTTTATATGTCTTAAAAAACGAATTAGTCGAAAATACACATCAATATTACCATTGTGGAATAGTATATTATATTGTATCGATATCGCATACTGTCAATAATAATTGTCTACGGTGAGAAACGATTTTCACTCAAACGTATAATCATGCGCGAATAATACGTCATAATATTTTTTATTCAAATCGGTGAAACATTAAATCCATCAGTGTTAATCACGATTTAAAATCTACGTATTGCACCCATATAATAATGTGTTAATGATCTATAAGAATTGAAAACGGTAAACCTCGGCCAAACAGACGCGTCTGTATAGTTTCGATTTTAAGAGTATGATATTTTATGAGTTTTTAATGACTCGAATGATGTTTACACTGATTCGAAACAATCATCATTGAATAAAACCAATACATCGCCGTCGCAACATCCGAAATAATTTGACGCGCTCGAGAAAATAAATGATAAAAACTAATATTATATCATTATATGCGTAGTGGGTTGAAAACAAAGTATAGCTCAGCGCTGTTAAAATGGTAGAATTAAGTCGTCCAGAGAGGCCAATACACGACCGCCGTTATTAATATTGGTCTGCCGCCGCTGTCGTATCCATATAATAATATCAAATGGTGTGCGGGCGTCTTGTGTATGCAATTTCGCTATTAGCGTTTGACTATTTAAAACAACAGTTTTTTTTTACTCGTTACCCTAAAACGGCAAAAAAATTAACATATTAGCAACGTTTCAGTTTCACACGTGTGCAGGAAAATTATTGATTTTATGTTCGGTCCACACACGCCATAAACGCACTGTTTCTAACGTGCGGAAAAACAAACGGGCCTTAAAAATTATCCGTTTTTTTTTTTATAGTAACGATTTATAGAGACACTTATAATGTTATTTTTAAGGCTGGATCAACACGTGTTTTTTTCATGTTACCTGTAATATCATTAACAACGGTAGTTTTTCGGAATGTCAGTCGTCGACTTAGAATGTTTGCGAAAATAATAAAACGAGAATAAATGTCCATAACAACGAATCTTCGATGGTGTTTATAGCATTATAATATGACACACAGTCGCCAAATGGGATTTACATAATATTATTATTATACGCATCGTTTTAAAAGATCGAACACGGCATTAATATTTACGTGTACAAATACACAGTGTCTCGCCGAGATATCCCCGCAAAAAACTTAAATTCATCACTATTTTTTATATTATTATATTATATTATTATTATATTTTCTTTGAGTTCTTCCATCGTGTTTAAAAAAGATTGGCAAGTGGATTCCGTTCTGCTGTACATTAAGTGTCGTGTGAGTCACTGTAATGGGTGTGTTGAATTTGAATTCAATGATATAAAACCATTGTATTCCAAAAAAACGATTCTGAACGAATACGGTCTGTCAGCCTATGTCTACCACTAAGAACATTAAAATATTTTAAGATAATATTGTTGCTATTAAAGTAATTCATTTAACTATTATAGTAGGTTGAATTAATTTTTGCCAAAACCATTACATTTAAAAATGTTATCGTGTATGTACAACATAATAGATGTGCTTTAAAAGTATCAAGTATAGTGTATACACGAAAAATATTTTTAAATTACAACAACATAACTAAAATGTATTCTTTGAAATGTTTTAAATTTTCAATCTTTGTAGTAAAAATTGAACATTTTATAAATTTTAATTACAGAATATTTTGTACAATTTCGGAATTTTTATGAATTTTGTCGAAATTCAAATGCTTATAAAAAAATACTGCCTAGAAATACGAGTCTTTAATAATTTTCAACTGCCAAACAAACACCACTATATAAGTACTCTATGGAAATCATAATATTGGACAAGAAGTTAATTAGTGTAATGCTTAAACTAATAAAAAAAAACAAATTATAAAGAAAATTGCATACCATAACGTTTTTTCTTGGCATGATAAATTAAACAATTTTAAATTTGATACTCAACTTAATAAATTAATTATATATTTAGTTAAAATAATATTATACTCAATCTTATACATTTTGTAATAACTTAATTTAAAATATAATTTTTCCCTAATTGATTACTATGAAAACCCATCATTTTTACCAACAAGTAAACTTATTCCAAAACCATTGTGGGTCACATCGAGCAATTAATACCAATTAACTTTCTCCTTTAATAAATACATCTGTTGTGTGAATTTCAACTATATAATATGATAATATAGACTTGAAGACCTTAATTCCAAATTCCAATGTTCTCGCAATGAAACTCTAACTATAGTGTGATAAACAAAGAAATAATATTAAATTGTATTGGCGGAGGAAAAATGATGATACAATCCCAGCCCTTTGATAGTCCTCTAGTAATGTATGCTCGAGTGAGTATTGATTTTCTATTATCTGGATATTTTGTGAATTAATGCAAATATTTTCATGAATAAAACACAAATAATCGTGAAATGATGCAATTTTCTGTGTATTGGACTTATGTCCACGGCTCATTGGCCTGAATTCGTAATATTCTTTGATATTTTAATTTTACGATATTCTGCTAGAGTATAACTTACAAATATATTATTTTTTTAGAAGTTATCATAATTACATCAATCATAACACATTGTGAATATAATGAAAACTAAAAATTAAGAATTATTTTACTACACCAGTCTTGTGTAAAATACAAAAATACCAAAAATGTATCATCAAGCCCAATGCTTCCCTACACTAAAATACTCTAACTATTTTCAAATACATACATATTTAGGAGCCATCCACTTTTATTGTAAATTGATAATTAGATTATTTTACTTTATAACTATGAAACACCTGATTCCCACACCTCAGTGAGTAGTTTTTGGGTTACCTACCAAATAAACTTTATGCACCTACTAAATATAATAGTCGTTTATAATGTGATGTACAAAATATTAAACCAATTTAATATTTAGTCTAGTACAACATCATACTGAGACACTATTTATAAATTATAAAATTACATTAATTACTATAATCTTCAAATCATCATGGCTGTCTCCCTATCTACTGAACCTAGTATTGTAGACTAATCCTTATCCGCGATTCAAGGACTTAAACTTAAGACTCAAAGCTTAATAATCAGAAAATAATACTGTTTAAAATTACGATTTGTGTACATATTATCATCTCCTTAACAATTTTATAATTTAAAAAAATAAAAATATGTTTGTACAGCCACAGTAAATTTCTTTAATTGCATAAAAATCCAAGCATTAGAAATTATGGTCCTTATTAAGTATACCTTTAAATTCCAAACATAATTTGAATAAATGTATTATTAATTGAGGGTAAACATGTTTGATGAATCACTCTGTATATAACATAATACTATGCTCAATTAATAATTGTTAGTGTACGTTCAGACACAATTCTTTTAAGTTGAATAGAACACATTTATTCAGAAATAAATAATGGTATTGATGAAAAATAATAATGCGTAAACTATAATATTAAATATTATGAAAATAATATTATTTTATCTTTGATATACCTATTTATTAGTTGTTATTATTCAGTGAGGCTATTAAAAAACACTTTTATAGTATGTGTAACATTATAGTATTACATTTACAGCGTATACTATTGTTTGTTCCACTAAATAAAATATTATGTAATATTTTAAATAGGATGCAGTGTGTGCATATACAGAGTGTAACAGAAAGACCTGACAAATAAAAATAAAAATTGATACTAGTTAAACGTATTACAACAATTCTAAAAATAATATGGATGATAAATAATTTAAGAAATATCCTTAGTCAGATTATTCCCAAAAAGAATATTATGATAAAAGTGATTACGTTTCAAATTAATTTACTTCCAAAAAATATTGATTTTTATAAAAATTGTAAGAAATAAGCTACTTGACTTAAATAAACGTTTTTAACATAAAAATTTGTTTAAAAATAAGATTTACAAATTGGGTGTTTTGATTTTACTTTTTATTTTCAAAATTAAAAAAGCAGAAAAGCGGAAGTCACTGCTGTACAGTAGGTTACAAGTGGGCCACTGTAATGGATGGTGTTATATTTGAATTCAATGGTATAAAATCATTGTATGCTTACCTATAATATTACTAAATATATTTTAAGATATTATTGTGGTTAAAGTAATTTGTTTTACTATAAGCATTAGTACAACAGCAAATTTATTTTTGCCATAAATATTAAATTTAAAAATGCCATTGTGTGTATTATATATAATAATATACCTACTCTAAAAGTTTCATATACCCACAAAAAATATTTTTTAATTACAGAAATATAACAAAAATCGTTATTTTTGATTTCAAAATCTAATTTCGTCCAAATTTGAACTTTGTGATGTCTGTAAAAAATAACTGTGTTTATATATTTTTAGATTTTTTGGTTACAGTATTAACTATTTATAATAGTTGATAACCCTAGGCTTGTTTTAGTTTGTCAATTCTTAGCTATAAAAGTTGAACATTTAATACATTTTTAGTTACTACCTAAGTAATTTATAAATTTTCAATTTGAGAAATTTTGTCCATATTTGATCTTTCCATACTTTCAATACTCCTATTATAACTACTTATTAGTGACCTTATATTAAATTTTCATATCTAAGGTATAAAAAACATTTTTAATGAATATCTGACTACAAAATAATTTGCAAATTGTCAAGGTTATGATGAATTTTGTAAAAATTTTCGCTTTAAATGTCAATTTTTCAACTACTATTATATAAACTTGTGAGGAACTTAGTATTAAATTACCAATCTTTTTGACCAAAAGAATAACATTTTAACGACATTTATAAAATAAAAAACTAAAAAATTACAAATTCCGAACGTCTATATGTAACTCAAAACAAGTCAAAATATTTAAGTACCTACGGTTAATGGTTTTTGAATAACAACAAAATAATAAAACCATTGCATGATAATTTGTAATTTACTGATGTATACCCAAGCCTAACTACAAACGCTCATGAATAATTAATTTAAATCCGTGAAACATTTTTAGATTCTGAGCGAAGCGATGAATATATTGATTTTACAATGGTGTGTTTTTTTTTAAAATTTTTTTTATTATTTTTTATTTATTTTTGTGTCTGTTATCACATTTTAGGACAGTAAAATTGCTTGAATTTTCTTCAACAGTAATTTTTTTTCATAGGAAAATGAATCTAGTTGGTACTTAGGGGGAGTCAAAAGTAAAAATTTCTCAGTAGTTTTCAAACGCGACGTGAAAAACAAAAGAAAAATTAAGGGAAAACGGGAATTTTTACGCAAAATCTGTATTTGAGAAAACGATTTTGGTTTTTGGTGCAACTCTAAAACAAATGAACATAGGTACATGAAATTTTAACTGAATGTTTATATTAACATTTTCTATACAACATAATATTTTGACTTATTTTGAGCTGTTTACGGACATTTTCAGTTTCCATTTTTTTCAGTTTTTTTTTCTATAAATATCAATAAAATTTTATCTGTCGGGTAAAAAAGCTTGAAAATTTAACAGAAGGCTCCTAGATGATTGTTTCAAAAGCAGATGAAAAAAATTTAAAATCCTTAGTCACAGTTTTTATTTATAAGCATTTTAAGTTCAAATCTTGACAAAATACGGAAAAATCACAAAAATTAGCAAATTATTGTGAGTTGAGAATTCATAAAAAATTTTCTTTTTAAATCTAAGATTTGAAAATGTAATACAAGATTATCCATAAGTTTGTCTACCTTTATCAAAAAACAAAATGTCTACAAGAAAGTCAATTAAATTTTTATGAGCGTTTGAAATTCATATTTTTACAACATTTGATATTTACTCGATATCTCAGGTAACGATTTTCTTATTTTGTTGTAATTAAAAAACGTATGACTGTAGATAATTCAAAATTTCACTGAATGTTTGTATCAGCATTTTCTATACACGATAAAATTTTGAAAATAATTTGACTCTTTTTGATCTGTTTACGGACATTGTCAGTTTTCAATTTTTTTATTTTTTTTTCTATAAATATCAATAAAATTTTATTTGTTGGGTAAAAAAACGTGAAAATGTAATATAAGGCTCCTGATACATCGTTCTATAGCAGTTGAAAAATATTAAAAATACATGGGCACAATTTTTTTTATAAGCATTTAAAGTTCAAATTTTGACAACATTTATCAAATTTATAATTTATTAATTTTTTTATAGTTAACACCATCCATTACAGTGACCCACTTGTAACCTACTGTACAGCGGAGCGACATCCACTTACCCACCTTTTTTTATTCATCTAGTAGACAATCTCTCTCAAATGCCAAAATTAATAATCGTTCTTATCCCGTTTTCCTATACAGCATCATCTTTGATCTTACCCTGTCATTTAATCTAATTATTATATTCTTCATTAAC